>NC_069505.1:60855356-60950356 GCF_027579735.1 Bombina bombina | reverse complement strand
CATAAAATGGCACCGTTCCCCTCAAACTCCTGAGTCCCCAATACCTAGCCACACATGTTGAGATGTAATGTATTTGTAAGCTAAAGGGAAGAAAAAAATAACAAAAAGAAAATGCTCTGTGTTGGTATCATCATTATTTTATAATACTTTATTTATTAAGCGGCAACATATTCTGCAGGGCTGTCCATGGCTGTCAATTGATATAAATAAAACAAGGATACCTGTAATAGACAAGACTAGATCTAAAAAACAAATACAGGAGGAATTGTGGGCCCTATTCTCGTGCAATTTACAATCTAGAAGGGTGTGAAAAAGTAGATGAGGACTGCAAGGGTAAGAATGATGTTAATAGTGTTGGATGAGGGCAATTATTAGTAAGTGGAATCCTCGGAGGCAGGTGTAGTTTGTTGATTAGTGAGGATAGGTAGTAGGGAGCAGTGTTGGTAAAGGCTTTGTAGGACAGGGTGAGAAATTTGAATTTAATTCTGCTGTGAATGGGGAGCCTATGAAGGGACTCACAGAGAGGTGCCGCACAGAAACGGACACATTTTGGAAATAGTGAATGGTTGCATCAGGATGAAGTGAGCAATTGGATGTGTGGGATGAAGGACAGATTGGAGTCAAGTGTAACTCTGAGGCATCAAATTTGGGGTGATGAGGAGAAAATGATGCTGTTGGCAGTGACAGAAAAGTCCGAAATGGGGTAGAGCTAGAGGGGGAATTAGGAGCTCAGTCTTGGACATGTTAATGTTTTTAGGTGGTGAGGGCCACCCAGGAAGAAATGCCATGGAAGCAGTCAGTGATGTGAGAGAGGACAGAGGTAGATCTGAGTTTCATCATCATAGAGGTGATATTTGAAGCCATAGCTGCTGTTATGTTTTACGCTGTGAAGAAATATAAATGGAGAAGTGTAGAGGACACAGAACAGAGCCTTGTGTTGCTTCAACAGACAGAGATACTGAAGAGGAGGAGTCAACAGCAAATTACACAGAAAAGGACCTCTTAGAAAGATAAAAGTGGATCTAAGTGAGAGAGCCATGTCAAAAAGACCAAGAGAGCTAAAAAGTCTGTAGAAGGAGGGGGGTGGTCAACTGTAGTGGCCGTTAGTTTTAGCAGAAAGAATATCATTAGTAACCTTGGTGAGGGCAGTCTCTGTTCAGCACAGAAATAAAATATATGGCAATTTATTCACATTAAAAAAACAGTTATAACAAAAGGGTACCCTGATGTACATAAATAGTATCCAAATAAAATAAAAGTCCAGAATAAATGTGTAAAAACGTGATAAAAAGAGTAGTGTGCAAAAAATAAAAGTCCAAAGGATATATGTGGTATACCAAAAACAAAAAAGAATATATATATATTCACGTTAGCCTTCTTTTAGGCACTCCCTTTTTCTGGAATCAACTATATATCCTTAGGTTTTTAGGGAACCTATTTGGGAGCCTGTGATTATTAACGTGTATGCGCTATAATATATTCTTATTTTGTATATACAGTTTCAGTTGAGTGTTGGGAGCAGAATTCAGAGTGAAGGGGCCAAGCAAGGAGATTAAGGACAGGAAGTGGGTTAGGCGGTTGAAACTAATTTGTCCAGGAGTTTTGATGTTAGTGGAAGCTATGATACAGGGCAGTAGTTTGCAAGAAAAATTAGGGTTAAGGGGGAGGTATTTTGAGTATGGGAGTGACCCTTGTATGTTTGAAAGAAGATCGGAATGATCCGAGAGTAAGTAAGCCAAGGATACCAAGAGAATGAAGTCAATTTCAAAACCGAACAGTCTCTATAAGTTCTAAACTGAACTATGGAAGTTTTTTTTAATTTTGACTTTCATGCACAATATATTTATTTTGTCCCCTTATCTGTAATTTACTTCTCAAAATTATGAACTTTACAAATCCCTCAAGTTTAACACAGCTATATTCCACGTACCCTTTGTTTGCACGCTTCAGTGACTCTTATATCCATTGGCCTCAGCAGAGGAGATAAGATAAAGGAAACCTAGGTCACATGGTTATGCCTATTACAATATATTGTCCTCACCTTTTTTGCAGGATTTAAATTAAAAAACTTTAACAAAACAGAGCATTTTATTTTTACTTTAGAATGTCTGCTTTTTTATTTTTAAATAAAGTAATTTAAAGGGATATTAAATGACTAAGCATAGCTGCAATAGAATAGTTACTGCACACCATGCTATTCTGTTTCCTCCTGTACCTACAGCTTTGTCTTATTTTAGTCCTGGTGCTTTACAGGTAGAGACCCCGTTGGATGATATCCTTGACAGGCTTAAAGCTTTTAAGTTAGCCAATTCATTTATTTCTGACGCCGTTTTTCATTTAACCAAGCTAGCGGCTAAAAATTCATGTTTTGCCATTCAGGCACGTCGGGCGCTATGGCTTAAATCCTGGTCAGCTGATGTCACTTCAAAGTCTAAACTTCTCAAGATCCCTTTCAAAGGGCAGACCCTATTTGGGCCTGGACTGAAGGAAATCATTTCTGATATTACTGGAGGAAAAGGCCACGCCCTTCCCCAGGATAGGTCCAACAAGTTAAGGACCAAACAGACTAATTTTCGTTCCTTTCTAAACTTCAAGAGTGGCGCAGCTTCATCGTCCTCTACAAAACAAGAGGGAAATTTTGCCCAGTCCAAGCCAGTCTAGAGACCTAACCAGGCTTGGAACAAGGGGAAACATGCCAAAAAGCCTGCTGCTGCCTCTAAGACAGCATGAAGGAGTAGCCCCCGATCCGGGACCGGATCTAGTGGGGGGCAGACTTTCTCTCTTAGCCCAGGCTTGGGCAAGAGACGTCCAGGATCCCTGGGCTCTGGAGATTGTTTCCCAGGGATATCTTCTGGATTTCAAAGCCTCATCTCCAAAGGGGAGATTTCATCTCTCACAATTATCTGCAAACCAGATAAAGAGAGAGGCATTCTTACATTGCATTCAAGACCTACTAGTTATGGGAGTGATCCACCCAGTTCCAAAGGAGGAACAGGGGCAGGGCTTCTATTCAAATCTGTTTATAGTTCCCAAGAAAGAAGGAACTTTCAGACCAATCTTGGATCTCAAGATCCTAAACAAATTTCTCAGGGTCCCATCCTTCAAGATGGAGACTATTCGAACCATCCTACCTATGATCCAGGAGGGTCAATATATGACTACCGTGGATTTAAAGGATGCTTATCTACATATTCCGATACACAGGGATCATCATCGGTTTCTCAGGTTCGCCTTCCTAGAAAGGCATTACCAGTTTGTGGGTCTTCCCTTCGGGTTAGCCACGGCACCAAGAATCTTTACGAAGGTTCTAGGTCCCTTCTGGCGGTTCTAAGACCGCGGGGTATAGCAGTAGCCCCTTACCTAGAAGACATCCTGATACAGGAGTCAACCTTTCATATCGCCAGGTCCCATACGGACATTGTTCTGGCATTCCTAAGGTCTCACGGTGGAAGGTGAACAAATGAAAGAGTTCTCTCTCACCTCTCACAAGAGTTTCCTTCCTAGGAACTCTGATAGATTCAGTAGAAATGAAGATTTATCTGACAGAGGTCAGGTTGTCAAAACTTCTAACTTCCTGCCGTGCTCTTTATTCCATTTCTCGTCCGTCAGTGGCTCAGTGTATGGAGGTAATCAGATTAATGGTAGCGGCAATGGACATAGTTCTGTTTGCCCGCCTACATCTCAGACCACTGCAACTTTGCATGCTCAATCAGTGGAATGGGGATTACACAGATTTGTCCCCTCTACTAAATCTGGATCAATAGACCAGGGATTCTCTTCTCTGGTGGCTATCTGGGGTCCATCTGTCCAAGGGAATGAGTTTCCGCAGGCCAGAATGGACTATAGTAACGACAGATGCCAGCCTTCTGGGCTGGGGTGCAGTCTGGAACTCCCTGAAGGCTCAGGGTTCGTGGACTCAGGAGGTGGCCCTCCTTCCGATAAACATTCTGGAACTAAGAGCGATATTCAATGCTCTTCAGGCTTGGCCTCAGCTAGCTGCGGTCAGGTTAATCAGATTTCAGTCGGACAACATCACGACTGTAGCCTATATCAACCATCAGGGGGGAACAAGGAGCCCCCTGGCAATGTTGGAGGTTTCAAAGATAATTCTATGGGCAGGGGTTCACTCTTGCCATCTCTCAGCTATCCATATCCCAGGAGTAGAGAACTGGGAGGCGGATTTTCTAAGTCGGCAGACTTTTCATCTGGGGGAGTGGGAGCTCCATCCGGAGGTATTTGCCCAGTTGATCCAACTTTGGGGCAAACCAGAACTGGATCTCATGGCGCCTCGTCAGAACGCCAAGATTCCTTGTTACGGGTCCAGGTCCAGGGATCCCAAGGCAGCACTGATAGATGCTCTAGCAGCGCCCTGGTCCTTCAGCCTCGCTTATGTGTTTCCACTGTTTCCTCTGCTCCCTCGCCTGATTGCCAAGATCAAGCAGGAGAGAGCTTTGGTGATCTTGATAGCCCCTGCGTGGTCACGCAGGACTTGGTATGCAGATCTGGTGGACATGTCATCCTTTCCACCATGGACTCTGCCGCTAAGGCAGGACCTTCTACTTCAAGGTTCCTTCAAACATCCAAATGTAATTTCTATACGTCTGACTGCTTGGAGATTGAACGCTTGATTCTATCAAAGCATGGTTTTTCCGAATCGGTCATTGATACCTTAATTCAGGCTCGAAAGCCTGTCACCAGGAAAATCTATCATAAGATATGGTGTAAATATCTTAATTGGTGTGAATCCAAGGGTTACTCATGGAGTAAGGTCAGGATTCCTAGGATATTATCTTTTCTCCAAGAAGGATTGGAGAAGGGATTGTCAGCTAGTTCCTTAAAGGGACAGATTTCTGTTCTGTCCTTTTGCACAAACGTCTGGCTGAGGTTCCAGACGTTCAGGCGTTTTGTCAGGCTTTAGTTAGAATGAAGCCTGTGTTTAAACCTGTTGCTCTGCCATGGAGTTTAAATTTAGTTCTTAAAGTTCTTCAAGGGGTTCCGTTTTAACCTTTGCATTCCATAGATATTAAGCTTTTATCTTGGAAAGTTCTATTTTTAGTAGCTATCTCCTCGGCTCGAAGAGTTTCGGAGTTATCTGCTTTACAGTGCGATTCCCCTTATCTGATTGTCAATGCAGATAAGGTAGTGTTACGTACCAAACCTGGGTTTCTGCCTAAGGTGGTATCTAATAAGAATTTCAATCAGGAGATTGTTGTTCCTTCCCTATGTCTTAATCCTTTTTCAAAGAAGGAACGTCTATTACACAATCTTGATGTGGTTCGTGCTTTAAAGTTTTATTTACAAGCCACGAAAGATTTTCAACAAACATCTGCTATGTTTGTTGTCTACTCTGGACAGAGGAGAGGCCAAAAGGCTTCGGCAACTTCTCTTTCCTTTTGGCTCAGAAGCATAATTCGCTTAGCTTATGAGACTGCTGGCCAGCAGCCTCCTGAAAGAATTACAGCTCATTCTACTAGAGCAGTAGCTTCCTCATGGGCTTTTAAACATGAGGCCTCTGTTGAACAGATTTGTAAGGCGGCGACTTGGTCTTCGCTTCATACCTTTTCTAAATTCTATAAATTTGATACTTTTGCTTCTTCGGAGGCTATTTTTGGGAGAAAGGTCTTACAGGCAGTGGTGCCTTCCGTTTAAGTTTCCTGCCTTGTCCCTCCCTTCATACGTGTCCTAAAGCTTTGGTATTGGTATCCCACAAGTAATGGATGAACCCGTGGACCGGATACACCTTTACAAGAGAAAACAAAATTTATGCTTACCTGATAAATTTATTTCTCTTGTGGTATATCCAGTCCACGGCCCGCCCTGTCACTTTAAGGCAGGTGTTTTTTATTTTTAAACTACAGTCACCACTGCACCCTATAGTTTCTCCTTTTTTTCTTGCTTGTCTTCGGTCGAATGACTGGGGGTGGCAGTTAGGGGAGGAGCTATATAGACAGCTCGCTGTGGGTGTCCTCTTGCAGCTTCCTGTTGAGAAGGAGAATATCCCACAAGTAATGGATGAACCCGTGGACTGGATACACCACAAGAGAAATAAATTTATCAGGTAAGCATAAATTTTGTTTTCTTAGACCTTGAAGGCCGCCTCTAATCTAAATGCATTTTGATCGTTTTTCACTACTAGAGGTCATTAGTTCACGTGTTTCATATAGATAACATGCACATGAATTTACCATGGAGTCAGCTCTGATTGGCTAAAATGCAAGTCTGTCAAAAGAACTGAAATAAGAGGGCAGTCTGCTGAGGTTTAGATACAAGGTAATTACAAAGGTAAAACGTGTATAATTATAACTGTGTTGGTTATGCAAAACTGGGGAATTGGTAATTAAGGGATTATCTATCTTTTAAAACAACAAAGATTCTGGTGTTGATTGTCCCTTTAACCATTTAAGTGCTTTAGAGGTTTTGTGGGTCTTTAGGCCTTTTTGATGTGCCCAGAGACCCCATTGTAAAAAAGTGTGTGTTTTGTTACTTTTATTATATGCACTTCCTTTTAAACTGTCGGACTTGGGTATTTCTAATGTTTTAGGGAGATGATTACTTACCCCATCCAGCTACCTTAAAGGGGCAGTAAACACCTTGTAATTACAAGATATTTCTCTTGTCTTGCTTTAAAATAACATATCTACCAAGTCTAAACATCTTCAAATCAAGTTAACATTATGTTTGCAGCATTTGTGTTTAAATAGCCAAACTCCGCCCATCATTTTGTCTTATTTGTAGGAGCCAATCCAGGCTTTAGTCAGCAGACAACAATGCTACTAGCCATGGTCATATTGCTAGTACTTTAAAGTGACTTGTTTTGTAGTTATCTGTTAAAGCCAATGAGGGAAAGTTATGTAGCACTAGCAGTGTACACTGTGAGAAGTCTGCAGAGTGCAGACCTAAATTATGTGGAATGGGGGTAAAATAAATAATGAGAAAATATGACAAATTTTGTTTTATTACATGTAACATTTTATATTAAAAGCTCAAGGTGTTTACTGTCACATCCTGGTTTTCGGCTTGATGATGTCACTACACCTCGGCCACCTTGCATGTGCCTGTAAATGCAGAGGGTTCCGTGATCAGCTCAGAAATGCCCCTCTTCCCAGATGATGACACATTTGTCATCCACAGTTAAAGGGACATTTTACACTAGATTTTATTTGCATAAATGTTTTGTAGATGATCCATTTATGTAGCCCATCTGGGAGTGTTTTTCTTACAATGTATAGATTTTTTAAATAACATTGTGATGATTTTCAGACTTCTAACCAAGCCCCTTTATACTAACCAAGCCCCTCTTTATACTAGTGTCTATTACAAACAGTTATATGAAAATTGCGGTGTACACTGTCCCTTTAAGGCATTGAGCAGATGATGACCACGTCATCACCTGCAGTTAAAAGGAATGTAAAGTCAAACTTAAAGGAGATAAAAAAACAAAAATGTTCTTATGTGATTTAAACAGAATATACAATTTTAAACCAATGTATTTGTATAATACAATTTGTGTTGTTCACATGAGATGCCTTGGTAGTTGTCTGCTGCACTACATAACAGGAAATAGTGCTGCATCTAGTGCTCTTGCATATGGATAATATTTTTGCAAAACTGCCGCAACATAGTGCTCCAGACACGTGCAGGCTCCTAAGCTTATCTACCTGCTTTTGAACAAAGGATACCAAAAGAACAAAGTATATTAGATAATAAAAGAAAATTTCAAAGTTGTTTAAAATTACAAGATGTAACTGAATCATGTCCCTTTAAAATGATTTGATAAAACAGTTTTTTTTTTTTTTTTAATTTACTTATAATATCAATTTCTATTGGTATCCTTTGTTAAAAAGTAGATCTAGGGGACCTGAGGAGTGTGCACGTGTTTTTAGCATCTGACAGCAGTATTTATAGCTGTAGACTGCTAAAGATATGCACGTTCCTAAGCTCTCATCAGCCTAACTAGGTTTAATCTTCAACAAAGAATACTGAATGAACAACGCACATTTGATAATAGAAGTAAATTGGAAAAATAGTTTAAAATTTCATGCTATATCCAATCCATTTATAGGGACAGTCTAGTCACAATTAACCTCTCATGATTCAGATAGGGCATGTCATTTTAAATAACTTTCTAATTTACTTTTATCATCAAATTTGCTTTGTTCTCTTGGCATTCTTTTTTATTATTATAATTTATTTCCGTAGCGCTGAAAGCCAAACCTAGGTAGACTCATGCTAATTTTGAAACCGTTGAAAGTTTTTCACACCTAGACAGCACTAGTCCGAGTGTGCCATATAGAAAACATTGTGCTCACTCCCGTGGAGTAAGTTATGAGTTGGCACTGATTGGCTATAATGCAAGTCTGTCAAAAGAACTGAGATCAGGGGGCAGTCTGCAGAGTCTTAGATACAAGGTAATCACAGAGGTAAAAAGTGTATTATTATAACTGTTGGTTATGCAAAACTGGGGAATGGGTAATAAAAGGGATTATTTATCTAATATACTTTTTACCTCTGTGATTGCCTTGTATCGAAGTCTCTGCAGACTGCCCCCTTATTTGTTATTTTGACAGACAAATCAGTGACCTCTCATAAGTAACTCCACAGGCGTGAGCGCAATGTTATCCATATGGCACACATGAACTTTCTGTCAAATGCATTAAGATATGGGGCGGCCTTTAGGAATTTGTTTATGACCCTACCTAGGTTTATCTTTTAACTAATAATACCAAGAGAACAAAGCAAATTTGATGATAAAAGTAAATTGGAAAGTTGTTTTAAATTGCATGCCCTGTCTGAATCGTGAACGTTTAATTTTGACTAGACTGTCCCTTTTAAGGTTTAAACTTGACTTTACTATCCCTTTAAATTAAAAATGTCCCCCCCTTAAAATGTTTAATTTATGCTCCGTAATAAACTAAACAAAAAAACCTTGTTCGGGTTCAAATTCCCAAATCCAGGATTTCAAAATGTAGAAATATTCTGAAAGTCAGACTATTTAAAAATAAATAAATAATAAAATGATTAAAAACTACAATTTCCCCCTCCAGTAAGTCACGGAAATACTAGTCTATATTTATTTAAAACTACAACTATTACCTTTCTGAGGGTACTATGTATACAGCGGTATTACAAATGATATTAACCTTTTATTAGTAATGTATAGGCTGTATAACAGCATGTAAATATTGTCTAATGACTTAAGCTGTTGTATACACTTGTTCCCATCGCCAAACTGTCACATTTTACAGATGCAAATACAAATATTCTGAGATTTAAACCTTTTCCGGTCTCAGGCAGTTTGAATAAAGAGCTTTCTACATTGTAGTATTTTTTCATTAGGTAATTTGCCTTAAAGTAACACACTCTACCCTGAATCATAAATGTTTAATTTAGGCTTTACTGTCCCTTTTAATGTCAACTGTTCACTAACTGAAAGTAATTGTAGATGTACTGGAAATCAGAGAGGGAGGGAAAGAGGTAATTTGATACGACAGTTGGCTTTAGAAAGCAGCAGATATATGTAGTGAAGAGGACACACCTTGCTGAGTGTACAACACAATACAGCATCATCAAACTATAAGGAAGTGGAAACGTCGGCACCTGTCCCCTTAGTTACTCATCCTAAACAACTTGTATTAACATTTTTATTGAAAACTCTTTTTTAAAGGGGCACAAACCCAAAATGTTTCTTTCACGATTCAGACAGAACCATTTTAAATAACTTTCCAATTTATTTCTATTATAAAATTTGCTTTAAAGGGATTCTAAACCCAAATTGTTTTCTTTAATGATTCAGACAGAGCATGCAATTATAAGCAACTTTCTAATTTACACCTATTATCATTTTTTTTTATTTGTTCTCTTGCTATCTTTATTTAAAAAGCAGGAATGTAAAACTTAAGAGCCGGCCCATTTTTGGGTGAGAACCTGGGTTATGCTTGCTTATTGGTTTGCCAAATGTAGCCACCAATAAGCAAGCGCTATCCATGGTGCTGAACCTAAAATGGGCTGGCTCCTACTTTTTAAATAAAGAAAGCAAGAGAAAAAATAAAAAATGATAATAGGAGTAAATTAGAAAGTTGCTTAAAATTGCTGCTCTATCTGAATCATGAAAGAAGAAAAAATTGGGTTTAGTATTAACGACCAAAGACGTATCGGGTACGTCCTGTAAAAACTGTCAGTTAGGGACAATGGTACGTCCTTGGTCTAATTGAGTGCTGGAAGCAATTGCGATCGCTTCCAGCAGCTCTCAGGGTATTGCAGTGATGCCTCGATATTGAGGCACTCTGTGGCCCTCTCTGCACCGGTAGGGATGGTGCCGATTGTTGGTGGGTGGGAGCTTAGCAGGGAGGCGGATGGGCGGCCCATCGCTACCCGGCATCCGGTTCCTGTAAGTACAATGAGCACGCCGGGGAGTGTGTGTGGGGGGGCCTGCGGGGGCACGGAGCAACCACGGCCACCAATGATCAATGAATTGCAGCGTGGGGGGGGAAAAAAAAAATCAAAGGATCTGGAAGGGGCAGGTGGAGGGGGGCACCTACACTGCAGAAAAAGCTATTTCTTTTACAAAGATATGACGTGTCCACGGATTTCATCCTTACTTGTGGGATATTAACCTCCTGCTAACAGGAAGTGGCAAAGAGCACCACAGCAGAACTGTATATATAGCCCCTCCCTTCCCCTCCACCTACAGTCATTCTCTTTGCCTGTGTTATACTAGGAAGACATGCTAAAGTGAGGTGTTAGTTTTAGTTTTCTTCAATCAAGAAGTTTGTTATTTTAAATGGTACCGGTGTGTACTATTTTCCTCAGGGGGATATGGAAGAAGATTTCTGCCCTGAGGTTGATCATCTTAGCAGTTGTTACTAAGATCCATGCTGGTTCCCACAAGACTTCTGAAGGTAACACATGAGACATCTTCAGTGTGGAGACCGGTTTCATGCTACAAGCAGCATTAAGGTATGTGCAGCCTTTTTTATTCTGAGGAGACTTGATATATCAGAACTGGCTGGCATTTATTTCCCTGTATGGGAATGGGGTAAGCAGTATTCCTATTTTATATAAAGGGTATTACTGGAGTCCCTGATTTTATTTTATGGTTGACTTATGGGCATTGTGTGACACTATGGGCATTCCGTGAAAAAAGATATACAGGGAGTGCAGAATTATTAGGCAAATGAGTATTTTGACCACATCATCCTCGTTATGCATGTTGTCTTACTCCAAGCTGTATAGGCTCGAAAGACTACTACCAATTAAGTATATTAGGTGATGTGCATCTCTGTAATGAGAAGGGGTGTGGTCTAATGACATCAACACCCTATATCAGGTGTGCATAATTATTAGGCAACTTCCTTTCCTTTGGCAAAATGGGTCAAAAGAAGGACTTGACAGGCTCAGAAAAGTCAAAAATAGTGAGATATCTTGCAGAGGGATGCAGCACTCTTAAAATTGCAAAGCTTCTGAAGCGTGATCATCGAACAATCAAGCGTTTAATTCAAAATAGTCAACAGGGTCGCAAGAAGCGTGTGGAAAAACCAAGGCGCAAAATAACTGCTCATGAACTGAGAAAAGTCAAGCGTGCAGCTGCCAAGATGCCACTTGCCACCAGTTTGGCCATATTTCAGAGCTGCAACATCACTGGAGTGCCCAAAAGCACAAGGTGTGCAATACTCAGAGACATGGCCAAGGTAAGAAAGACTGAAAGACGACCACCACTGAACAAGACACACAAGCTGAAACGTCAAGACTGGGCCAAGAAATATCTCAAGACTGATTTTTCTAAGGTTTTATGGACTGATGAAATGAGAGTGAGTCTTGATGGGCCAGATGGATGGGCCTGTGGCTGGATTGGTAAAGGGCAGAGAGCTCCAGTCCGACTCAGACGCCAGCAAGGTGGAGGTGGAGTACTGGTTTGGGCTGGTATCATCAAAGATGAGCTTGTGGGGCCTTTTCGGGTTGAGGATGGAGTCAAGCTCAACTCCCAGTCCTACTGCCAGTTTCTGGAAGACGCCTTCTTCAAGCAGTGGTATAGGAAGAAGTCTGCATCCTTCAAGAAAAACATGATTTTCATGCAGGACAATGCTCCATCACACGCGTCCAAGTACTCCACAGCGTGGCTGGCAAGAAAGGGTATAAAAGAAGAAAATCTAATGACATGACCTCCTTGTTCACCTGATCTGAACCCCATTGAGAACCTGTGGTCCATCATCAAATGTGAGATTTACAAGGAGGGAAAACAGTACACCTCTCTGAACAGTGTCTGGGAGGCTGTGGTTGCTGCTGCACGCAATGTTGATGGTGAACAGATCAAAACACTGACAGAATCCATGGATGGCAGGCTTTTGAGTGTCCTTGCAAAGAAAGGTGGCTATATTGGTCACTGATTTGTTTTTGTTTTGTTTTTGAATGTCAGAAATGTATATTTGTGAATGTTGAGATGTTATATTGGTTTCACTGGTAAAAATAAATAATTGAAATGGGTATATATTTGTTTTTTGTTAAGTTGCCTAATGATTATGCACAGTAATAGTCGCCTGCACACACAGATATCACCCTAAAATAGCTATAACTAAAAACAAACTAAAAACTACTTCCGAAACTATTCAGCTTTGATATTAATGAGTTTTTTGGGTTCATTGAGAGCATGGTTGTTGTTCAATAATAAAATTAATCCTCAAAAATACAACTTGCCTAATAATTCTGCACTCCCTGTATAACGTTTTTATTTCTGTCATGCATATGTTTGTTTACTGGTGCATTTGAGGGGTTGTAGGCATTAGCTGTTTAAACTTAGGTGTGAAACCGATTTCCATGCGGTTGTGTTTGGGCCTACTTCGGCATTTGACCTCAAGGGGCGTGGCCTATTTTTGCGCTCTCAGATGCGCATTTCCTTCAGGCTAGGCAGCAGCAAGCAGTAACTCCGGTGGCTCCTGGACTGTGCAAGCTGGTCTGAAGTGTTGGAAAGTTATTTCAAAGTACCCTGGGGGCAGGTAGGCGCCACAGCAGAGCTGTGGCGAGGTGCAGAGGATATTTTTGTCTATAAAATGACTAATTATTGATATAATTACTTTAGAGCCTTATTTTCTGCCCTTGCTTCAGGGTGCATTCATTTTTGGATAAACCAACGTAGGTTAAATTTTGAGATAAAGTTTTTTTGAGCATTTTGGAAAAATTGTTCACTTTTTCTTTTCTTAAAGGTGCAGTACACTTTTTTTCTAAAGTTTATTTTAGGCAATAAGTGTTTCAACGACTTTTGTGCTTATTACTAGTCTGTTCAATATGTCTGACATTGAGGATTCTCATTGTTCTATGTGTTTAGAAGCTATTGTGCAACCCCCTCTAACATTGTGTAACTCTTGTACTGAGAGAGACTTACATTGTAAAGACCATATATTAGGTCAAGAAAGTGTGCCTAAGGATGATTCTCAGTCTGAAGAGAATCAGGAAATGCCATCCAATTCTCCCCAAGTGTCACAACCTTTAACGCCCACTCAAGCGACTCCAAGTACTTCTAGTGCGTCTAATTCCTTTACTCTGCAGGAGATGGCTGCAGTTATCTCAACTACCCTTACAGAGGTATTGTCTAAATTACCAGTGTTGCAGGGTAAACTCAGTAGGTCAAGTATTAATGTAAATACTGAATCCTCGGATGCTTTATTAGCTATTTCTGATGTTCCCTCTCAGTGCTCTGAGTTGGGGATCAGGGAATTACTGTCTGAGGGTGAAATTTCAGATTCATGGAATGTTTTACCTCAGACAGATTCAGACACTATGTCATTTAAATTTAAGCTTTAGCGACTCTGGATCATTGTGACCCTATTGTGATTCCTCCAGAGAAATTGTGTAAAATGGATAAATATTTGGAAGTACCTACTTACACTGATGTTTTTCCGGTTCCTAAAATAATTTCGGAAATTATTAGAAAGGAATGGGATAGACCAGGTATACCATTTTCTCCCCCTCCTAATTTTAAGAAAATGTTTCCCATATCAGATACCATTCGGGACTCTTGGCAAACGGTCCCTAAGGTATAGGGAGCTATATCTACCCTAGCTAAGCGTACTACTATACCCATTGAGGATAGTTGTGCTTTCAAAGACCCTATGGATAAGAAATTAGAGGGTCTACTTAAGAAATTATTTGTTAATCAGTGGTTTCTTTTACAACCTATGGCTTGCATTGTTCCAGTAACTACTGCAGCAGCTTTTTGGTTTGATGCTCTATAAAGAGTCTCTTAAGGTTGAGACTCCATTAGATGACATTTTAGATAGAATTAAGGCTCTCAAGCTAGCTAATTCTTTTATTACTGATGCCGCTTTTCAAATTGCTAAATTAGCGGCAAAGAATGCAGGATTTTCTATTTTAGCACGTAGAGCATTGTGGCTCAAATCTTGGTCTGCTGATGTGTCATCAAAACATAAGCTTTTAGCTATTCCCTTTAAAGCTATTCCCTTTTCGGGCCAGAATTGAAGGAAATAATTTCTGATATTACAGGAGGTAAAGGCCATGCCCTACCTCAGGATAAGTCGGTTAAAATGAGGGGTAAACGGAATAATTTTCGTTCCTTTCGGAACTTTAAAGGAGGACCCCCCGCTTCTTCTTCCTCAAAGCAGGAAGGGAATTTTACCCAATCTAAGTCAGTCTGAAGACCCAATCAGAACTGGAATAAGGGTAAACAATCCAAAAAGCCTGCTGCTGCTCATAAGACAGCATGAAGGGGCGGCCCCCGATCCGGGACCGGATCTAGTAGGGGGCAGACTCTCTTTCTTTGCTCAGGCTTGGATAGATGTTCAGGATCCCTGGGCACTAGAAATAGTGACTCATGGTTATCAATTGGAATTCAAGGACTTTCTCCCAAGAGGGAGATTTCATCTTTCAAAGTTATCTGCAAACCAGATAAAAAGAGAGGCGTTCTTATGCTGTGTAACAGACCTTTCGACTATGGGTGTAATTTGTCCAGTCCCAAAATTGGAACAGGGACAGGGGTTTTACTCAAACCTATTTGTGGTTCCCAAAAAAGAGGGAATGTTCGGACCCATCTTAGACCTCAAGTGTCTAAACAAATTTCTAAGAGTTCCATCATTCAAGATGGAGACAATACGAACAATTTTACCAATGATCCAGGAGGGTCAATATATGACTACCGTGGACTTGAAGGATGCTTACCTTCATATTCCAATTCACAAGGATCATCATCAGTTTCTAAGGTTTGCCTTCTTGGACAAACATTATCAGTTTGTGGCTCTTCCCTTCGGGTTGGCTACAGCACCCAGAATCTTCACAAAGGTTCTAGGGTCTCTCTTGGTGGTTCTCAGACCGCGAGGCATAGTGGTGGCGCCTTATCTGGACGATATTCTGATTCAGGCGTCAACATATCATCTAACAAAGTCTCACACGGACACTGTGTTGTCTTTTCTGAGAACTCATGGCTGGAAGGTGAACATAGAGAAGAGTTCACTTGTTCCACAGACAAGGGTTCCTTTCTTGGGAACTCTGATAGACTCGGTAGCCATGAAAATATTTCTGACAGAGGTCAGAAAATCAAAGATTCTTAATACTTGCCGAGCACTTCAGTCCATTCCTCGGCCATCAGTGGCTCAGTGTATGGAGGTAATTGGATTAATGGTAGCGGCAATGGACATAGTTCCGTTTGCTCGCTTTCATCTCAGACCACTGCAGCTGTGCATGCTTGGACAGTGGAATGGGGATTATGCGGATTTATCTCCTCAGATAAATCTGGATCAAGAGACCAGAAACTCTCTTCTTTGGTGGTTGTTGCCGGATCATCTGTCCCAAGGGACCTGTTTCCGCAGACCCTCGTGGGTGATAGTTACAATGGATGCCAGCCTTCTGGGCTGAGGTGCAGTTTGGAACTCCCTGAAGGCTTCAGGGTGTTTGGACTAAAGTGAAGTCTCTTCTTCCAATCAATATTCTGGAACTGAGAGCAATATTCAATGCGCTTCAGGCGTGGCCTCAGTAGGCTTTGGCCAAATTCATCAGATTCCAGTCGGACAACATTATGACTGTGGCATATATCAATCATCAGGGGGGAACAAGGAGTTCCTTAGCGATGATAGATGTATCCAAGATAATCTGTTGGGCGGAGGCCCACTCTTGTCATCTGCAGCGATCTACATCCCAGGAGTAGAGAACTGGGAAGCAGATTTTCTAAGTCGACAGACTTTTCATCCGGGGGAGTGGGAACTTCACCCGGAGGTATTTGCCTCATTGATTCTCAGATTGGGCAAACCAGAGTTGGATTTGATGGCATCTCGACAAAATGCCAAGCTTCCAAGATACGGATCCCGGTCAAGGGATCCTCAGGCCGAACTGATAGATGCCTTGGCAGTGCCTTGGTTGTTCAGCCTAGCTTATGTGTTTCCACCGTTTCCTCTCCTTCCACGCGTGATTGCTCGAATCAAACAGGAGAGAGCATCAGTGATCCTGATAGCGCCTGCGTGGCCACGCATGATTTGGTATGCGGATCTAGTGGACATGTCCTCTCTGCCACCGTGGAAACTTCCATTATCGGGTAAGCATAAATTTACTTATTTTATATATATAAAAAAAAAAAAAAACTTTGTTTTTGGGGGGCAAACTGGGTACTGGCAGATAGCTGCCAGTACCCAGATGGTAGCAAATAGGTAGCGGGGGGAGGGTTAGAGAGCTGTTTGGGGGGGGGGGGGCATCAGGGAGGTTGGGGGCTAAGGGTGGTCCATCACAGCTGAATAAATAGTTAAAAAAACAACAAAAAAAAACCTTTTATTTTAGTACTGACAGACGTTTTATTCACTGTAAGAGCAATAAAATTGTGGAACTCATTACCAAAGGAGGTAGTGAATGCCAATACCATAGATACATTTAAAAATAGTCTGGATAAATTTCTGTATATAAACAAAATTCATGGATATGATTGCTAGTATTAAATGGGTCACATTTTTATGGGGTTATTTAAGCTTTACTGGAGCTTTTTGAAAGTATTTTACATTTGTATAGGTTGAACTCGATGGACTTCAGTCTTTTTTCAACCTTATCTACTATGTTACTATGTTACTTAAGATGGTGGGGGCAATTGTGGGGCGGGGGAGGGAAGAGAGCTGTTTAGGAGGGATCAGGGGGTGGGATATGTCAGGTGGGAGCCTGATCTCTACACTAAAGATAAAATTAACCCTACAAGCTTCCTAAAAGCTACCTAATTAACCCCTTCACTGCTGGGCATAATGCACGTGTGGTGCGCAGCGGCATTAAGCGGCCTTCTAATTACCAAAAAGCAACTCCAAAGCCATATAAGTCTGCTATTTCTGAACAAAGGGGATCCCAGAGAAGCATTTACAACCATTTGTGCCATAATTGCACAAGCTGTTTGTAAATCATTTCAGTGAGAAACCTAACGTTTGTGACAAAATTTGTGAAAAAGTTAACTTTTTTTTTTATTTGATTGCATTTGGCGGTGAAATGGTGGCATGAAATATACCAAAATGGACCTAGATCAATACTTTTGGTTGTCTTCTAAAAAAAAAATATATACATGTCAAGGGATATTCAGGTTCCTGACAGATATCAGTGTTCCAATGTAACTATCGATAATTTTGAAAAAAAGTGTTTTGGAAATAGCAAAGTGCTACTTGTATTTATTGCCCTATAACTTGCAAAGAACATTGGGTATTTCTAAACTCAGGACAAAATTTAGAAACTATTTAGCATGGGTGTTTTTTTGGTGGTTGTAGATGTGTAACAGATTTTGGGGGTCAAAGTCAGAAAAAGTGTTTTTTTTTTTGTTTGTTTTTTTTTTCTGATATTTTATAAAAAAAATTTTTATATTAGAAGAAATGATGAAAATAATAGTATCTTTAGAAAGCCCATTTAATGGCGAGAAAAACTGTATATAATATGTGTGGGTACAGTAAATGAGTAAGAGGAAAATTACAGCTAAACACAAACACAGCAGAAATGTAAATATAGCCCTTGTCCTTAAGGGTAAGAAAATTGAAAAATGGTCTTGTCATTAAGGGGTTAAGGACCGCTGAATACAGTAGAAATGCATAACTAACACGTGCATATTAAAAAGACAATGTCATAACACTTACTCTGAATTTTGAATAAGTAGTAGATTATTTTTTTCTGGCAAATTTGTTTCTTTCATGTAATTGGCTAGAGTCCATGAGCTAGTGACGTATGGGATATACAATCCTACCAGGAGGGGCAAAGTTTCCCAAACCTCAAAATGCCTATAAATACACCCCTCACTACACCCACATTTCAGTTTTACAAACTGTGCCTCCTATGGAGGTGGTGAAGTAAGTTTGTGCTAAGATTTCTACGTTGACATGCGCTTCTCAGCATTTTGAAGCCCGATTCCTCTCAAGAGTACAGTGAATGTCAGAGGGACGTGGAGAGTATCACCTATTGAATGCAATGATTTTCCTAACGGTGGTCTTTTTCATAGGTTCTCTGTTATCGGTCGTAGAGATTAATCTCCTACCTCCCTTTTCAGATCGACGATATACTCTCATATACCATTACCTCTACTGATAACTGTTTCAGTACTGGTTTGGCTATCTGCTATATGTGGATGGGTGTCTTTGGGTAAGTATGTTTTTATTACTTAAGACACCTCAGCTATGGTTTTGGCACTTTATGCATTTATATAAAGTTCTAAATATATGTTTTGTACTTATATTTGCCATGAGTCAGGTTCATGTATTTCCTTTTGCAGATTGTCAGTTTCATATTTGGGGAAAGTTAATATTGAGAAATATTTTTTTCTTACCTGGGGTTTAGTCTTTTTTTTCAATTGACTACTTTGTTTCAAATTGCGGGCTGACTTAGGCTTGTGGGTGCGCCAAATGCTACACTTTATTGCGTCATTTTTGGCGCGAGAATTGTTTGGCGCGAAAGGCACGTCTGTTGACGCAAGTTTGTCATTTCCGGCATCGTAATTGACGCGGAAGTTTCACACAGGGTTGCGTCGTTAGTGACACGAGTGTGTCATTTCCGGACATGGTTGGCGGCAAAAAATTTTTAAGTTACCTTGTGCGTCATACTTGGCGCCAAACTTTTTTCATTATTTATTTGCCCCATTGCTATTTGCCTCTTGCCTTTTTCTATGTCAGAGGGCTATGCTATTTGCATTTTTTTCCCATTCCTGAAACTGTCATATAAGGAAATTGATAATTTTGCTTTATATGTTGTTTTTTCTTTTACATTCTGCAAGATGTCTCAATCTGATCCTGCCTCAGAAGTATCTGTTGGAACTTTGCTGCCTGACATCGGTTCTACCAAAGCTAAGTGCATTTGTTGTAAAATTGCGGAGATTATATCTCCTAATGTAATTTGTATTAGTTGCCATGATAAACTTTTACATGCAGATAGTGTGTCCATCAGTACATTGCCTGTTGCAGTTCCTTCAGCTTCTAATGTACATGATATACCTATGAATTTAAAGAATTTGTTACTGATTCTATTCAGAAGGCTTTGTCTGCATTTCCACCTTCTAATAAGCATAAGAGGTCTTTTAAAACTTCTCATAAAGTTGATGAAATTTCAAATGACCGACAACATAATGAATTATCCACCTCTGATGAGGATCTATCCGATTCAGAAGATCCTTCCTCAGATATTGACACTGACAAATCTACTTATTTATTTAAAATTCAGTATATGCGTTCTTTGTTAAAAGAGGTGTTAATTACTTTGGATATTGAGGAAGCTAGTCCTCTTGATATTAAAACCAGTAAACGTTTAAATTCTGTTTTTAAACCTCCTTTGGTTACTCCAGAGGTTTTTCCTATTCCTGATGCTATTTCTGATATGATTTCTAAGGAATGGAATAAGCCGGGTACTCCTTTTAATCTTTCTGCAAGGTTTAAAAAATTGTATCCTTTACCAGCAATTTCAATAGAGTTTTGGGAAAAGATCCCCAAAGTTGATGGGGCTATTTCTACTCTTGCTAAACGAACCACTATTCCTATGGAAGATAGTACTTCCTTTAAAGATCCTTTAGATAGGAAGCTTGAATCTTATCTAAGGAAAGCCTATTTATATTCAGGTCATCTTCTTAGGCCTGCAATTTCTTTGGCTGATGTTGCAGCTGCTTCAACTTTTTGGTTTGAGAATTTAGCGCAACAAGAATTGGATTCTGACTTATATAGATAGCATTGTTCGTTTACTATAACATGCTAATCATTTTATTTGTGATGCAATTTCTTTCATGTAATTAGCAAGAGTCCATGAGCTAGTGACGTATGGGATATACATTCCTACCAGGAGGGGCAAAGTTTCCCAAACCTCAAAATGCCTACAAATACACCCCTCACCACACCCACAATTCAGTTTTACAAACTTTGCCTCCGATGGAGGTGGTGAAGTAAGTTTGTGCTAGATTCTACGTTGATATGCGCTCCGCAGCAAGTTGGAGCCCGGTTTTCCTCTCAGCGTGCAGTGAATGTCAGAGGGATGTGAGGAGAGTATTGCCTATTTGAATGCAGTGATCTCCTTCTAAGGGGTCTATTTCATAGGTTCTCTGTTATCGGTCGTAGAGATTCATCTCTTACCTCCCTTTTCAGATCGACGATATACTCTTATATATACCATTACCTCTGCTGATTCTCGTTTCAGTACTGGTTTGGCTATCTGCTATATGTAGATGAGTGTCCTGGGGTAAGTAAGTAAGCTTATTTTCTGTGACACTCCAAGCTATGGTTGGGCACTTTGTTTATAAAGTTCTAAATATATGTATTCAAACATTTATTTGCCTTGACTCAGAATGTTCAACTTTCCTTATTTTCAGACAGTCAGTTTCATATTTGGGATAATGCATTTTGATTTGACCATTTTTTCTTACCTTAAAATTTGACTTTTTCCCTGTGGGCTGTTAGGCTCGCGGGGGCTGAAAATGCTTCATTTTATTGCGTCATTCTTGGCGCGGACTTTTTTGGCGCAAAAATTCTATTTCCGTTTCCGGCGTCATACGTGTCGCCGGAAGTTGCGTCATTCTTTGACGTTATTTCGCGCCAAAAATGTCGGCGTTCCGGATGTGGCGTCATTTTTGGCGCCAAAAAGCATTTAGGCGCCAAATAATGTGGGCGTCTTATTTGGCGCGAAAAAATATGGGCGTCGCTTTTGTCTCCACATTATTTAAGTCTCATTTTTTATTGCTTCTGGTTGCTAGAAGCTTGTTCTTTGGCATTCTTTCCCATTCCTGAAACTGTCATTTAAGGAATTTGATCAATTTTGCTTTATATGTTGTTTTTTCTCTTACATATTGCAAGATGTCTCACGTTGCATCTGAGCCAGAAGATACTACAGGAAAATCGCTGTCAAGTGCTGAATCTACCAAAGCTAAGTGTATCTGCTCTTTTGGTAGCTATTTCTCCAGCTGTTGTTTGTATTGATTGTCATGACAAACTTGTTAAAGCAGATAATATTTCCTTTAGTAAAGTACCATTGCCTGTTGCAGTTCCCTCAACATCTAAGGTGCAGAATGTTCCTGATAATATAAGAGATTTTGTTTCTGAATCCATAAAGAAGGCTATGTCTGTTATTTCTCCTTCTAGTAAACGTAAAAAATCTTTTAAAACTTCTCTCCCTACAGATGAATTTTTAAATGAACATCATCATTCTGATTCTGATGACTCCTCTGGTTCAGAGGATTCTGTCTCTGAGGTTGATGCTGATAAATCTTCATATTTATTTAAAATGGAATTTATTCGTTCTTTACTTAAAGAAGTTCTAATTGCTTTAGAAATAGAGGATTCTAGTCCTCTTGATACTAATTCTAAACGTTTAGATAAGGTATTTAAAGCTCCTGTGGTTATTCCAGAAGTTTTTCCTGTTCCTAATGCTATTTCTGCAGTAATTTCCAAAGAATGGGATAAATTGGGTAATTCATTTACTCCTTCTAAACGTTTTAAGCATTTATATCCTGTGCCGTCTGACAGATTAGAATTTTGGGACAAAATCCCTAAAGTTGATGGGGCTATTTCTACCCTTGCTAAACGTACTACTATTCCTACGTCAGATGGTACTTCGTTTAAGGATCCTCTAGATAGGAAAATTGAGTCCTTTCTAAGAAAAGCTTATCTGTGTTCAGGTAATCTTCTTAGACCTGCTATATCTTTGGCTGATGTTGCTGCAGCTTCAACTTTTTGGTTGGAAACTTTAGCGCAACAAGTAACACATCGTGATTCTCATGACATTATTATTCTTCTTCAGCATGCTAATAATTTTATCTGTGATGCCATTTTTGATATTATCAGAGTTGATGTCAGGTTTATGTCTCTAGCTATTTTAGCTAGAAGAGCTTTATGGCTTTAAACTTGGAATGCTGATATGGCTTCTAAATCAACTTTACTTTCTATTTCTTTCCAGGGTAACAAATTATTTGGTTCTCAGTTCGATTCCATCATTTCAACTGTTACTGGTGGGAAAGGAACTTTTTTACCACAGGATAAAAAATCTAAAGGTAAAAGTAGAGCTAATAATCATTTTCGTTCCTTTCGTTTCAACAAAGAACAAAAGCCTGATCCTTCATCCTCAGGAGCAGTTTCAGTTTGGAAACCATCTCCAGTCTGGAATAAATCCAAGCCAGCTAGAAAGGCAAAGCCTGCTTCTAAGTCCACATGAAGGTGCGGCCCTCATTCCAGCTCAGCTGGTAGGGGGCAGGTTACGTTTTTTCAAGGAAATTTGGATCAATTCTGTTCACAATCTTTGGATTCAGAACATTGTTTCAGAAGGGTACAGAATTGGTTTCAAGATAAGACCTCCTGCAAAGAGATTTTTTCTTTCCCGTGTCCCAGTAAATCCAGTAAAAGCTCAAGCATTTCTGAAATGTGTTTCAGATCTAGAGTTGACTGGAGTAATTATGCCAGTTCCAGTTCAGGAACAGGGGATGGGGTTTTATTCAAATCTCTTCATTGTACCAAAGAAGGAGAATTCCTTCAGACCAGTTCTGGATCTAAAAATATTGAATCGTTATGTAAGGATACCAACGTTCAAAATGGTAACTATAAGGACTATCTTGCCTTTTGTTCTGCAAGGGAATTATATGTCCACAATAGATTTACAGGATGCATATCTGCATATTCCGATTCATCCAGATCATTTTCAGTTCCTGAGATTCTCTTTTCTGGACAAGCATTACCAGTTTGTGGCTCTGCCGTTTGGCCTAGCTACAGCTCCAAGAATTTTTACAAAGGTTCTCGGTGCCCTTCTGTCTGTAATCAGAGAACAGGGTATTGTGGTATTTCCTTATTTGGACGATATCTTGGTACTTGCTCAGTCTTTACATTTAGCAGAATCTCATACGAATCGACTTGTGTTGTTTCTTCAAGATCATGGTTGGAGGATCAATTTACCAAAAAGTTCTTTGATTCCTCAGACAAGGGTAACCTTTCTGGGTTTCCAGATGGATTCAGTGTCCATGACTCTGTCTTTAACAGACAAGAGACGTCTAAAATTGATTGCAGCTTGTCGAAACCTTCAGTCACAATCATTCCCTTCGGTAGCCTTATGCATGGAAATTCTAGGTCTTATGACTGCTGCATCGGACGCGATCCCCTTTGCTCGTTTTCACATGCGACCTCTTCAGCTCTGTATGCTGAAGCAATGGTGCAAGGATTACACGAAGATATCTCAAACAATATCTTTAAAACCGATTGTTCGGCACTCTCTAACATGGTGGACAGATCACCATCGTTTAATTCAGGGGGCTTCTTTTGTGCTTCCGACCTGGACTGTAATTTCAACAGATGCAAGTCTCACGGGTTGGGGAGCTGTGTGGGGATCTCTGACGGCACAGGGAGTTTGGGAATCTCAGGAGGTGAGATTACCTATCAATATCTTGGAACTCCGTGCGATTTTCAGAGCTCTTCAGTTTTGGCCTCTTCTGAAGAGAGAATCGTTCATTTGTTTTCAGACAGACAATGTCACAACTGTGGCATACATCAATCATCAAGGAGGGACTCACAGTCCTCTGGCTATGAAAGAAGTATCTCGAATTTTGGTTTGGGCGGAATCCAGCTCCTGTCTAATCTCTGCGGTTCATATCCCAGGTGTAGACAATTGGGAAGCGGATTATCTAAGTCGCCAAATGTTGCATCCGGGCGAATGGTCTCTTCACCCAGAGGTATTTCTTCAGATTGTTCAAATGTGGGAACTTCCAGAAATAGATCTGATGGCGTCCCATCTAAACAAGAAACTTCCCAGGTATCTGTCCAGATCCCGGGATCCTCAGGCGGAGGCAGTGGATGCATTATCACTTCCTTGGAAGTATCATCCTGCCTATATCTTTCCGCCTCTAGTTCTTCTTCCAAGAGTGATCTCCAAGATTCTGAAGGAATGCTCGTTTGTTCTGCTGGTAGCTCCAGCATGGCCTCACAGGTTTTGGTATGCGGATCTTGTCCGGATGGCCTCTTGCCAACCGTGGACTCTTCCGTTAAGACCAGACCTTCTATCACAAGGTCCTTTTTTCCATCAGGATCTGAAATCCTTAAATTTAAAGGTATGGAGATTGAACGCTTGATTCTTGGTCAAAGAGGTTTCTCTGACTCCGTGATTAATACTATGTTACAGGCTCGTAAATCTGTATCTCGAGAGATATATTATAGAGTCTGGATGACTTATATTTCTTGGTGTCTTTCTCATCATTTTTCTTGGCATTCTTTTAAAATACCGAGAATTTTACAGTTTCTTCAGGATGGTTTAGATAAGGGTTTGTCCGCAAGTTCTTTGAAAGGACAAATCTCTGCTCTTTCTGTTCTTTTTCACAGAAAGATTGCTATTCTTCCTGATATTCATTGTTTTGTACAAGCTTTGGTTCGTATAAAACTTGTCATTAAGTCAATTTCTCCTCCTTGGAGTTTGAATTTGGTTCTGGGAGCTCTTCAAGCTCCTCCGTTTGAACCTATGCATTCATTGGACATTAAATTACTTTCTTGGAAAGTTTTGTTCCTTTTGGCCATCTCTTCTGCTAGAAGAGTTTCTGAATTATCTGCTCTTTCTTGTGAGTCTCCTTTTCTGATTTTTCATCAGGATAAGGCGGTGTTGCGAACTTCTTTTGAATTTTTACCTAAAGTTGTGAATTCCAACAACATTAGTAGAGAAATTGTGGTTCCTTCATTATGTCCTAATCCTAAGAATTCTAAGGAGAAATCGTTGCATTCTTTGGATGTTGTTAGAGCTTTGAAATATTATGTTGAAGCTACGAAATCTTTCCGTAAGACTTCTAGTCTATTTGTTATCTTTTCCGGTTCTAGGAAAGGTCAGAAAGCTTCTGCCATTTCTTTGGCATCTTGGTTGAAATCTTTAATTCATCTTGCCTATGTTGAGTCGGGTAAAATTCCGCCTCAGAGAATTACAGCTCATTCTACTAGGTCAGTATCTACTTCCTGGGCGTTTAGGAATGAAGCTTCGGTTGACCAGATCTGCAAAGCAGCAACTTGGTCCTCTTTGCATACTTTTACTAAATTCTACCATTTTGATGTATTTTCTTCTTCTGAAGCAGTTTTTGGTAGAAAAGTACTTCAGGCAGCGGTTTCAGTTTGAATCTTCTGCTTCTGTTTTTCGTTAAACTTTATTTTGGGTGTGGATTATTTTCAGCAGGAATTGGCTGTCTTTATTTTATCCCTCCCTCTCTAGTGACTCTTGTGTGGAAAGATCCACATCTTGGGTAGTCATTATCCCATACGTCACTAGCTCATGGACTCTTGCTAATTACATGAAAGAAAACATAATTTATGTAAGAACTTACCTGATAAATTCATTTCTTTCATATTAGCAAGAGTCCATGAGGCCCGCCCTTTTTTTGTGGTGGTTATGATTTTGTATAAAGCACAATTATTCCAATTCCTTATTTTATATGCTTTCGCACTTTTTTATCACCCCACTTCTTGGCTATTCGTTAAACTGAATTGTGGGTGTGGTGAGGGGTGTATTTGTAGGCATTTTGAGGTTTGGGAAACTTTGCCCCTCCTGGTAGGAATGTATATCCCATACGTCACTAGCTCATGGACTCTTGCTAATATGAAAGAAATGAATTTATCAGGTAAGTTCTTACATAAATTATGTTTTTTGATATTATCAAAATTGATGTTAGATCCATGTCTTTAGCTATTTTTGCTAGAAGAGCTTTGTGGCTTAAATCTTGGAATGCTGATATGATATCTAAGTCTAGATTACTATCTCTTTCTGTCCAAGGTAATAATTTATTTGGTTCTCAGTTGGATTCTATTATTTCAACTGTTACTGGGGGAAGGGAGTTTTTTTGCCTCATGATAAAAAACCTAAGGGAAAATCTAAGGCTTCTAATCATTTTCTTTCCTTTCGTCAAAATAAGGAACAAAAGCCTAATCCTTCCCCCAAGGAAACTGATTCCAATTGGAAGCCTTCCTCAAATTGGAATAAATCCAAGCCTTTTAAGAAATCAAAGTCAGCCCCTAAGTCCGCATGAAGGTGCGGCCCTCATTCCAGCTCAGCTGGTAGGGGGCAGATTAAGGTTTTTCAAGGATGTTTGGGCAAATTCTGTCCAAAATCAATGGATTCAGAGCATTGTCTTTCAGGGGTACAGAATAGGATTCAGAGTAAGACCTCCTGTGAGAAGATTTTTTCTCTCACGCATCCCAGTAAATCCAGTGAAAGCTCAGGCTTTCCTGAAGTGTGTTTCAGACCTGGAGGTTTCAGGGGTAATAATGCCGGTTCCTTTTCAGGAACAAGGTCTAGGGGTAATCATGCCGGTTCCTTTTCAGGAACAAGGTCTAGGGTTTTATTCAAATCTATTCATTGTCCCAAAGAAAGAAAATTCATTCAGACCAGTTCTGGATCTGAAAATTTTGAATCGTTATGTAAGAGTACCAACTTTCAAGATGGTGACTATAAGGACTATTCTGCAGTTTTTTCAGCAAGGACATTATATGTCTACAATAGACTTGCAGGATGCTTACCTTCATATTCCGATTCATCCAGAACATTATCAGTTCCTGAGATTCTCTTTTCTAGACGAGCATTACCAATTTGTTGCTCTTCCATTTGGCGTAGCAACAGCTCCAAGAATCTTTTTAAAAGTTCTGGGTGCCCTACTCTCTGTAATCAGAGAACAGGGTATTGCGGTGTTTCCTTATTTGGACAATATCTTGGTACTAGCTCAGTCTTTACGTTCTGCAGAATCTCACATGAATCAACTAATGTTGTTCATTTAAAAACAGTGTTGGAGGATCAATATACCAAAAAGTTTATTGATTCCTCAGACAAGGGTCACCTTTTTAGGTTTCCAGATAGATTCAGTGTCCATGACTCTGTTTCTAACAGACAAGAGACGTTTGAAATTGGTTGCAGCATGTCGGCACCTTCAGTCTCAGTCATTCCCTTCAGTGGCTATGTTCATGGAAGTTTTAGGCCTCATGACTGCAGCATTGGATGCGATTCCTTTTGCTCGTTTTCACATGAGACCTCTCCAGCTTTGTATGCTGAATCAATGGTGCTGGGATTATACAAAGATATCACAATTAATATCCTTAAATCCCAGTGTTCGACACTCTCTGACGTGGTGGTTAAATCACCAGCGTTTAGTTCAAGGGGCCTCTTTTTTTGTTCTGCCAACCTGGACTGTGATCACTACAGATGCGAGTCTTTCAGGTTGGGGAGCTGTCTGGGGATCTCTGACAGCACAAGGGGTTTGGAAATCTCAAGAGGCGAGATTACCAATCAATATTTTAGAACTCCGTGCAATTCTCAGAGCTCTTCAGTTTTGGCCTCTGTTGAAGAGAGAACCGTTCATTTGTTTTCACACAGACAATGTTACAACGGTGGCATATGTCAATCATCAGGGTGGGACTCACAGTCCCCAAGCTATGAAAGAAGTATCCCGGATACTTGTTTGGGCGGAATCCAGCTCCTGTCTAATTTCTGCGTTTCATATCCCAGGTGTAGACAATTGGGAGGCGGATTATCTAAGCCGTCAGACTTTACATCCAGGGGAGTGGTCTCTCCATCCGGATGTGTTTTCTCAGATTGTTCAGATGTGCGGTCTTCCAGAAATAGATCTGATGGCTTCTCATCTAAATAAGAAACTTCCCAGATACCTGTCCAGGTCCAGGGATTCTCAGGCGGAAGCAGTGGATGCGCTGACACTTCCTTGGTGTTATCAACCTGCTTATATCTTCCCGCCTCTAGTTCTTCTTCCAAGAGTGATCTCCAAAATCATCATGGAACAATTGTTTGTGTTGTTGGTGGCTCCAGCATGGCCCCACAGGTTTTGGTATGCGGATCTTGTTCGGATGTCCAGTTGCCAACCTTGGCCACTTCCGTTAAGGCTGGACCTACTGTCTCAAGGTCCGTTTTTCCATCAGAATCTCAAATCATTAATTTTGAAGGTATGGAGATTGAATGCTTAGTGCTTAGTCATAGAGGTTTCTCTGACTCGGTAATTAATACTATGTTACAAGCTCGTAAATCTGTCTCTAGGAAGATTTATTAATGAGTTTGGAAGACTTACATTTCATGGTGTTCTTCTCATAAATTCTCTTGGCATTCTTTTAGAATTCCTAGAATTTTACAGTTTCTTCAGGATGGTTTGGATAAAGGTTTGTCTGCAAGTACTTTGAAGGGACAAATCTCTGCTCTTTCTGTTTTATTTCACAGAAAGATTGCTTCTCTTCCTGATATTCACTGTTTTGTACAGGCTTTAGTTCGTATTAAGCCTGTCATTAAATCAATTTCTCCTCCATTTGAGCCTATGCACTCTTTTGACATTAAACTACTTTCTTGGAAATTGTTGTTCCTTTTGGCCATCTCTTCTGCTAGAAGAATTTCTGAGCTTTCTGCTCTTTCTTGTGAATCTCTCTTTCTGATTTTTCATCAGGATAAGGCGGTTTTGCGGACTTCATTTCAGTTCTTACCTAAGGTTGTGAATTCTAACAACATTAGTAGAGAAATTGTTGTCCCTTCCTTGTGTCTAAATCCTAAGAATTCTTTGGAAAAATCCTTGCATTCTTTGGATGTGGTGAGAGCTTTGAAATATGTTAAAGCTACTAAAGATTTCAGAAAGACTTCTAGTCTATTTGTTATATTTCTTTCATGTAATTAGCTAGAGTCCATGAGCTAGTGACGTATGGGATATACATTCCTACCAGGAGGGGCAAAGTTTCCCAAACCTCAAAATGCCTATAAATACACCCCTCACCACATCCACAAATCAGTTTTACAAACTTTGCCTCCCATGGAGGTGGTGAAGTAAGTTTGTGCTAGATTCTACGTTGATATGTGCTTCGCAGCAGGCTGGAGCCCGGTTTTCCTCTCAGTGTGCAGTGAATGTCAGAGGGATGTGAAGAGAGTATTGCCTATTTGAATTCAATGATCTCCTTCTACGGGGTCTATTTCATAGGTTCTCTGTTATCGGTCGTAGAGATTCATCTCTTACCTCCCTTTTCAGATCGACGATATACTCTTAAATATACCATTACCTCTACTGATTCTCGTTTCAGTACTGGTTTGGCTTTCTACTACATGTAGATGAGTGTCCTGGGGTAAGTAAGTCTTATTTTGTGACACTCTAAGCTATGGTTGGGCACTTTTATATAAAGTTATAAATATATGTGTTTAAACATTTATTTGCCTTGATTCAGGATGTTCAACGTTCCTTATTTCAGACACTCAGTTTCATATTTGGGATAAATGCATATGAATAAACCAATTTTTCTTACCTTTAAAATTTGACTTTTTTTCCTGTGGGCTGTTAGGCTCGCGGGGGCTGAAAATGCTTCATTTTATTGCGTCATTCTTGGCGCGGACTTTTTTGGCGCAAACATTTTCTGTGTCATTTCCGGCGTCGTACTTGTCGCCGGAAGTTGCGTCATTTTTTTGACGTTTTTGCGCCAAAAGTGTCGGAGTTACCGGATGTGGCGTCATTTTTGGCGCCAAAAGCATTTAGGCGCCAATTAATGTGGGCGTGTTTTTTTTTTTTTGGCGCTAAAAAATTTGGGCGTCATTATTGTCTCCACAATATTTAAGTCTCATTATTTATTTGCTTCTGGTTGCTAGAAGCTGGTTCATTGGCATTTTTTTCCCATTCCTGAAACTGTCATTTAAGGAATTTGATCAATTTTGCTTTATATGTTGTTTTTTCTATTACATATTGCAAGATGTCTCAGCTTGACCCTGAATCCGAAGCTACTTCTGGAAAATCTCTGCCTGATGCTGGATCTACCAAAGTTAAGTGTATTTGTTGTAAACTTGTGGTAACTGTTTCTCCGGCTGTTGTTTGTGATGAATGTCATGACAAACTTTCTAATGCAGATAATATTTCCTTTAGTAATGTTCCATTACCTGTTGCTGTTCCATCAACATCTAATATTCAGGGTGTCCCTGTTAACATAAGAGATTTTGTTTCTAAATCTATTAAGAAGGCTATGTCTGTTATTCCTCCTTCCAGTAAACCTAAAAGGTCTTTTAAAACTTCTCATGTTTCAGATGACTTTTTAAACAAACATCATCATTCTGATTCTGTTTCTGATACTGATTTTTCTGGTTCAGAAGGTTCTGTTTCAGAGATTGATACTGATAAATCTTCTTATTTATTTAAAATGGAATTTATTCGTTCTTTGCTTAAAGAAGTCTTAATTGCATTAGAGATAGAGGAGTCTGGTCTTCTTGATACTAAATCTAAACGTTTGAATACGGTTTTTAAACCTCCTGCAGTTATTCCAGAGGTTTTTCCCGTCCCTGATGCTATTTCTGAAGTAATTTCCAGGGAATGGAATAATCTGGGTAATTCATTTACTCCTTCTAAACGGTTTAAGCAATTATATCCTGTGCCATCTGACAGATTAGAGTTTTGGGACAAAATCCCTAAAGTTGATGGGGCTATCTCTACTCTTGCTAAACGTACTACTATTCCTACGGCAGATAGTACCTCCTTTAGATAGAAAAATTGAGTCCTTTCTAAGAAAAGCTTACTTATGTTCGGGTAATCTTCTTAGACCTGCTATATCTTTGGCGGATGTTGCTGCAGCTTCAACTTTTTGGTTAGAAGCTTTAGCGCAACAAGTAACAGATCATAATACTCATAGCATTGTTAATCTTCTTCAACATGCTAATAACTTTATTTGATATCATTAGGGTTGATGTCAGGTATATGTCTTTTGCTATTTTAGCTAGAAGAGCTTTATGGCTTAAAACTTGGAATGCTGATATGTCTTCTAAGTCAACTTTGCTTTCCCTTTCTTTCCAGGGTAATTAATTATTTGGTTCACAGTTGGATTCCATTATTTCCACTGTTACTGGGGGGAAAGGAACTTTTTTACCACAGGATAAAAAATCTAAAGGTAAATTTAGGTCCGCTAATCGTTTTCGTTCCTTTCGTCATAATAAGGAACGAAAGCCTGATCCTTCCCCTACAGGAACAGTATCAGTTTGGAAACCATCTCCAGTCTGGAATAAATCCAAGCCCTTTAGAAAGCCAAAGCCAGCTCCCAAGTCCACATGAAGGTGCGGCCCTCATTCCAGCCCAGCTGGTAGGGGGCAGGTTACGTTTTTTCAAAGAAATTTGGATCAATTCGATTCACAATCTTTGGATTCAGAACATTGTTTCACAAGGGTACAGAATAGGCTTCAAGATAAGGCCTCCTGCAAGAAGATTTTTTCTTTCCCGTGTCCCAATAAATCCAGTGAAGGCTCAAGCATTTCTGAAATGTGTTTCAGATCTAGAGTTGGCTGGAGTAATTGTGCCAGTTCCAGTTCTGGAACAGGGGCTGGGGTTTTACTCAAATTTCTTCATTGTACCAAAGAAAAAAAAAGAAAAATATTGAATCATTATGTAAGGATACCAACATTCAAAATGGTAACTAAAAGGACTATTCTGCCTTTTGTTCAGCAAGGGCATTATATGTCCACAATAGATTTACAAGATGTATATCTGCATATTCCGATTCATCCAGATCACTATCAATTTCTGAGATTCTCTTTCCTAGACAAGCATTACCAGTTTGTGGCTCTGCCGTTTGGCCTAGCAACAGCTCCAAGGATTTTTACAAAGGTTCTCGGTGCCCTTCTATCTGTAATCAGAGAACAGGGTATTGTGGTATTTCCTTATTTGGACTATATCTTGGTACTTGCTCAGTCTTCACTTTTAGCAGAATCTCATACGAATCAACTTGTATCGTTTCTTCGAGAACATGGTTGGAGGATCAATTTACCAAAGAGTTTGTTGACTCCTCAGACAAGGGAAACCTTTTTAGGTTTCCAGATAGATTCAGTGTCCATGACTCTGTCGCTGACGGACAAAAGACGTCTGAAATTGGTTTCAGCTTGTCGAAACCTTCAGTCTCAATCATTCCCTTTGGTAGCCTTATGCATGGAAATTCTAGGTCTTATGACTGCTGCATCGGACGCGATCCCCTTTGCTCGTTTTCACATGCGACCTCTTCAGCTCTGAATGCTGAACCAGTGGTGCAGGGATTATACAAAGATATCACAATTAATATCTTTAAAACCTATTGTACGACACTCTCTGACGTGGTGGACAGACCACCATCGTTTAGTTCAGGGGGCTTCTTTTGTTCTTCCAACCTGGACTGTGATCTCAACAGATGCAAGTCTGACAGGTTGGGGAGCTGTATGGGGGTCTCTGACAGCACAAGGGGTTTGGGAATCTCAGGAGGCGAGATTACCAATCAACATTTTGGAACTCCGTGCTATTTTCAGAGCCCTTCAGTCATGGCCTCTTCTAAAGAGAGAGTCATTCATTTGTTTTCAGATGGACAATGTCACAACCGTGGCATATGTAATGTCAATCATCAAGGAGGGACTCACAGTCCTCTGGCTATGAAAGAAGTATCTTGAATACTTGTTTGGGCGGAATCCAGCTCCTGTCTAATTTCTGCAGTTCATATCCCAGGTATAGGCAATTGGGAAGCGGATTATCTCAGTCGCCAGACATTACATCCGGGCGAGTGGTCTCTTCACCCAGAGGTATTTCTTCAGATTGTTCAAATGTGGGGATTTCCAGAAATAGATCAGATGGCTTCTCATATAAACAAGAAGCTTCCCAGGTATCTGTCCAGATCCAGGGATCCTCAGGCGGAAGCAGTGGATGCATTGTCACTTCCTTGGAAGTATCATCCTGCCTATATCTTTCCGCCTCTAGTTCTTCTTCCAAGAGTGATTTCCAAGATTCTAAAGGAGCGTTCGTCTGTTCTGCTGGTGGCTCCAGCATGGCTTCACAGGTTTTGGTATGCGGATCTTGTCCAGATGGCCACTTGCCAACCGTGGGCTCTTCCGTTAAGACCAGACCTTCTATCACAAGGTCCTTTTTTCCATCAGGATCTCAAATCCTTAAATTTGAAGGTATGGAGATTGAACGCTTGATTCTCAGTCATAGAGGTTTCTCTGACTCCGTAATTAATACTATGTTACAGGCTCGTAAATCTGTATCTAGGAAGATATATTATCGAGTCTGGAAGACTTACATTTCTTGGTGTTCTTCTCATCATTTTTCCTGGCATTTTTTTAGAATTCCTAGAATTTTGCAGTTTCTTCAGGATGGTTTGGATAAAAGTTTGTCTGCAAGTTCCTTGAAAGGACAAATCTCTGCTCTTTCTGTTCTTTTTCACAGAAAGATTGCTAATCTTCCTGATATTCATTGTTTTGTACAGGCTTTGGTTCATATAAAACCTGTCATTAAGTCAATCTCTCCTCCTTGGAGTTTGAATTTGGTTCTGGGGGTTCTTCAAGCTCCTCCGTTTGAACCCCTGCATTCGCTGGATATTAAATTACTTTCTTGGAAATTTTTTTGTTTCTTTTGGCCATCTCTTCTGCTAGAAGAGTTTCTGAATTATCTGCTCTTTCTTGTGAGTCTCCTTTTCTGATTTTTCATCAGGATAAGGCAGTTTTGCGAACTTCATTTAAATTTTTACCTAAGGTTGTGAATTCTAACAACATTAGTAGAGAAATTGTAGTTCCTTCATTGTGTCCTAATCCTAAGAACTCTAAGGAAAGATCGTTGCATTCTTTGGATGTAGTTAGATCTTTGAAATATTATGTTGAAGCTACTAAAGATTTCCGAAAGACTTCTAGTCTATTTGTTATCTTTTCTGGTTCTAGGAAAGGTCAGAAGGCTTCTGCCATTTCTTTGGCATCGTGGTTAAAGTCTTTGATTCATCATGCTTATGTCGAGTCGGGTAGAACTCCGCCTCAAAGGATTACAGCTCATTCAACTAGGTCAGTCTCTACTTCCTGGGCCTTTAGGAATGAAGCTTCGGTTGATCAGATTTCCAAAGCAGCAACTTGGTCTTCTTTGCATACTTTTACTAAATTTTACCATTTTTATGTGTTTTCTTCCTCAGAAGCAGTCTTTGGTAGAAAAGTACTTCAGGCAGCTGTTTCAGTTTGATTCTTCTGCTTATATTTTCAGTTTTTTTCATTATAAGATTTAAACTTTATTTTGGGTGTGGATTATTTTTCAGCGGAATTGGCTGTCTTTATTTTATCCCTCCCTCTCTAGTGACTCTTGCGTGGAAGATCCACATCTTGGGTATTCATTATCCCATACGTCACTAGCTCATGGACTCTTGCTAATTACATGAAAGAAAACATAATTTATGTAAGAACTTACCTGATAAATTAATTTCTTTCATATTAGCAAGAGTCCATGAGGCCCACCCTTTTTGTGGTGGTTATGATTTTTTTGTATAAAGCACAATTATTCCAATTCCTTATTTTTTATGCTTTCGCACTTTTTTTCTTATCACCCTACTTCTTGGCTATTCGTGAAACTGATTTGTGGGTGTGGTGAGGGGTGTATTTATAGGCATTTTGAGGTTTGGGAAACTTTGCCCCTCCTGGTAGGATTGTATATCCCATACGTCACTAGCTCATGGACTCTTGCTAATATGAAAGAAATGAATTTATCAGGTAAGTTCTTACATAAATTATGTTTTTCTGGTCCTAGGAAAGGTCAGAAAGCTTCTGCTATTTCCTTGGCTTCTTGGTTAAAGCTTTTGATTCGTCAAGCTTATTTAGAGTTGGATCAGGCCCTGCCTCAGAGAATTGCAGCTCATTCTACTAGATCAGTCTCCACTTCCTGGGCTTTTAAGAATGAAGCTTCAGTTGATCAGATTTGCAAAGCGGCAACTTGGTCCTCTTTGCAACCATTTACTAAACAGCTGCCTAAAGAACTTTTTGGTAGAAAAGTTCTTTAGGCAGCTGTTTCGGTTTGATTCTTCACTAGCTCATGGACTCTTGCCAATATGAAAGAAATTAATTTATTAGGTAAGTTCTTACATAAATGATGTTTTTCTCCCATTTTCCAGCCCCCTGTATCACGTGACAGACATGAGCCAATCACAGACTAGTATAATATACCCTGTGAGGTTGAGCACATGCTCAGTAGAAAGTGCTGTGTGATTGGAAAGTGTCTTAAAACGGCTTCTCTATCTGAATCATAAAAGTTTATTTTTCTCTATTGTCCCTTTAAAGGGACAGTGTACTGTAATATTTTCTTTCTTTAATGCATTCCAAGTGATCTATTGTAGCTGCTGGAGTCTATCAAATTCTTTACAGATATAATGGGCGCGATCCGATTTAGATCGTAGTTTGCGGTGCAAGCGAGGGAACCCCCGCTGCCCATAGTTTCAGCTCGCAACTCGAGCTATCCCATATACGGCGCCGTCAGATGCTAAAGTGCCGTAAGTCTGACAAACCAGCGATGTCCAGAAATCTGCGTAAGTACAAATTTCTGGAGTCTCCAGTGACTTATGGCACTTTAGAAACTGCCGTCGCCTACAAAACCTGATTAAGTTATAAAATCTCCCGTACTGTCTAACACACCTCCCAAACACAGCCCGACACGTATACCCCTCTATCCGCTATCCCCCCTCACTCTCCTAATAATAAAAAATGTATTAACCCCTAAACCGGCGCTCCCGGAACCCGCCGCACCTAATAAAGTTATTAACCCGTAAACCACCACTCCCGGACCCCGCCGCACCTAATAAAGATATTAACCCCTAAACCGCCACTCCCGGACCCCGCCACCACCTACATTAACTACCCCCTAATGTGAGCACCTTACACCGCCGCCAGCTATATTAACTACCCCCTAATGTGAGCTCCTACCCCACCGCCAGCTACATTAAAATGATTAACCCCTAATTTAATCCCCCTACACCGCCGCCAGCTATATTAAATTAATTAACTCCTAAAATACTAAACTATCCCTACCACTAAACCTAAGTCTAACCCTACAAATAGCCCTGAAAAGGGCTTTTTGCATGGCATTACCCCAAAGTAAACAGCTCTATTGCCAGCCCTTAAAAGGGCTTTTGGCGGGGCATTGTCACAAAGAAATCAGCTCTTTTGCCTATAATTTAAATCCCCCTATACCGCTGTCACCTATAATAAATGTATTACCCCCTAATCTAATCCCCCTACACCGCCGCCACCTATATTAACTATATTACCCCCTAATCTAATCCCCCTACACCGCCACCACCTATATTAACTATATTAACCCTAATTATATAGTAGGGTTAATATAGTTAATATCGTTATTATATTATATATATATATTAAGTATAATAACCCTATCTAACTCTAACACCCCTAACTAAATTCTTATTAAAATAAATCTAATTTAATATTAATATTATTAATTAAAATATTCCTATTTAAATCTAAATACTTGCCTATAAAATAAACCCTAAGATAGCTACAATGTAATTAATAATTACATTGTAGCTATTTTAGGGTTTATATTTATTTTACAGGTAACTTGGTATTTATTTTAACTAGGTACAATAGCTATTAAATAGTTAATAACTATTTAATAGCTACCTAGTTAAAATAATTACCAATTTACCTGTAAAATAAATCCTAACCTAAGATACAAATACACCTACACTATCAATACATTAAATAAACTACAAACATCTAAACTAAAATACAATTAAATCAACTAAACTAAATTACAAAAAAACCCCACTAAATTACAAAAAATAAAAAAAGATTACAAGAATTTTAAGCTAATTACACCTATTCTAAGCCCCCTAATAAAATAACAAAGACCCCAAAATAAAAAAATTCCCTACCCTAATCTAAATGTAAAAAGTTAACAGCTCTTTTACCTTACCAGCCCTTAAAAGGGCCTTTTGCGGGGCATGCCCCAAAGAAATCAGCTCTCTTACCTGTAAAAAAAACACAATACCACCCCCCAACATTACAACCCAAACCCCCCTTAAATAAATCTAACACTAAGCCACAGAAGATCTCCCTACCTTGAGTCGTCTTCACCCAGGCAAGAGACATATTTGTACATCCACCAATTAGCAGCTAGCTTCCAGTAGTGCGTTACTGCTCCTTAGCCTATGTATGCTTTTCAACAAAGAATACACAAAGAACAAATCAACTTAGTTAATTTGATTTAATAAGTCATCATAAATCAAGGACACATGTTTTCTTTCTTTAAAAAAAACCCACATTTTTTCTTTCATGATTCAGCTAGAGCATGTGTTTTTAAACAACTTTTCAATTTACTTCTATTATTTAATTTGTTTTGTTCTTTTGGTATCCTTTGTTGAAAAGCATACCTAGGTAGGCTCAGGAGCTGCTGATTGGTCTCAGGAGCTGCTGATGGGACAAGCCCAGGTACCACGTCAAGGTCCTTTCCAATACCTGGGACCCTAAAACAGGCATACAATGAAAGCTCTCAAATCCAAACAAACTGAGAACAAGTGAAGGGTGCACAGGCTTATGTAATCACCCTAGACATATACAAAACATGGAAGGGGACTGCACTCTCATACCGGACCGGTACACATCCCATGACCCTGCAACATGCTCAGCCCTGGGTGCTCACCGGCACTCACAGAAAGCTTGGACAGGACCTTGACGTGGTACCTGGGCTTGTCCCATTTGGCCAGATGCGGTAACTAACCTTTCCATTTTTGCTTTTAAAGCTTAGCTGAGAGCTTGTGAGTGCTGGACTTTCTCTGTGTGATGTATTAATTTGTTTTGTAATGTTCCCTATGGTTCTTGCACCCAGACCTGTCTGGAGTTAACTGCCTGTGACTCTGGGGACAGCACAGCTTCCTGTGAGTGTCGATGAGCACCCAGGGCTGAGCATGTTGCAGGGTCATGGGATGTGTACCCGGTCCGGTATGAGACTCCAGTCCCCTTCCATGTTTTGTGTGTGTGTATATATATATATATATGTATATGTATGTGTGTGTATGTATATGTATATGGCTGCACCTCACTGACAAGACCCACAATAGGCTGAAACGTACGTCTGGGGTTTTGCTGTTTCTCTCGTTCAGAGAGGGATAGCCTGGTATTTCGGGGCTGGACTGTACTGTTAAGTCAGGATCAGACTGATGTGCTTCAGGAAAGTTCTTCTCTGTGAAAGGCACATGTTGAGCAAAATAGGCTGCTTCTTGGGTGGTAATTAGCCATAGAACAGGCTATTATGCTTTTGTTCGTTCCCAGGTTGAGCGCTTCTCTCTTTTTATTTATACCTAAGTATCTCTTCAACACAGAATTCCATGAGAACAAAGCAAATCTTAGCATAGAAGTGAAATGGCTCTCCGGGTGCACAGGAGTGAAGAAGTACGTCCCTGTCGACAAAAACAAGAGGAGACAGATGCGCCACATGGCCCAATATTGCTTGATCCAAAGCAGATTGATATGCATATAAGGAGTAAAGTCACATTTGTGAAAGCACCTCAGTCAGTGCTGTAGAGACAGTCTGGGATCTATTGCAGTCACCCAGAAGACCAACCTCCCACAAAGATGTGGTATCTGTATCTAAACGATAAGAAAAACACAGGTGCCTATATGGCCTAGTATAGCTGGGACAATGGTGAATCAATGCCAATGATAAGAGTGGTACTCACAATAGTTGTAGCATCTCCCTTGATGCTATAGGAGCAGGATGGGGTCAATACAGTCACCCACCAGACTTGGTATTAGGCACTCAGGACAATGTGTTGATCCAGAAGTCAGCAGTGATCAGGAAAATCCTAAAAAAAACCTCAGCAGGAGGGACAAATCACAATATGATGGTAGCAAGTGTTCAAAGTAAAAAGTTACTTTATTAAAATATTAAAAACAAAGGCGACGCGTTTCTTGTGAAGGGGGGTTTTAGCCGTCGCAGGTTTAGATGGCAGCTGGATATGCACGCAAATTTTGCTAAGTATACTCACTCCTGACACGCCACATAACCACAAACCCCCCCTTCACAAGTTTTTATTATTTTCTATGCGTCACGCATCCTCTCTTGACCAATCATAGAATAGACTTATGTTTGAATCACAAGTCTTAGTTAGACATGTGTAATGGGATCTGTAACACGCCAACTACGAGGTTACCATTATTTTGTTACATTAATTAGATAAGTTTACCATCGCCACTTGTGTATATATTTTAGTTGCAACACACTGTGAGACTACTTAGGAATCACTTGATCTACAAAAAGTTTTCTGGGTATGTCTTTTTATATCACTCATTCCAATGGTATATTACGTGCCTTGGGTTTTTAAAAATGCTGTAATCTGAGATGTTTTTGCACAAACATTGAATGGTGGGTTATGTTGTTAATATCTTCACTTATCATGAATTTTATGTAGATTAATTATACGACTATCAAATGTAGATATAAATGAGATGCATGTTTATTTATTTGTTTTAACATATGCTTGATGATTAATTTTGTCAGTAGTAATTTGATTGGCCAATAGGGCACCATCTGTTTACTTGGCCCCTCCTGTTACCATGTGATACTGATTATTTTTAATTAGATGTATTGTATATATATCAAGTGTTCTAAAAATGTTTTATGAAGCCTGATGAAACAGCCTTATGATGAGAAATGCGTCACCTTTGTTTTTAATATTTTAATAAAGTAACTTTTTACTTTGAACACTTGCTACCATCATTTTGTGATTTGTCCCTCCTGCTGAGGGTTTTTTGGGATTTTCCTGATCACTGCTGACTTCTGGATCTCCACATTGTCCTGAGTGCCTAATACCAAGTCTGGTGGGTGACTGTATTGACCCCATCCTGCTCCTATATGATCAAGGGAGATGCTACAACTATTGTGAGTACCACTCTTATCATTGGCATTGATTCACCATTGTCCCAGCTATACTAGGCCATATAGGCACCTGTGTTTTTCTTATCGTTTAGATACAGATACTACATCTTTGCGGGAGGTTGGTCTTCTGGGTGACTGCAATAGATCCCAGACTGTCTCTACAGCACTGACTGAGGTGCTTTCACAAATGTGAGTTTACTCCTTATATGCATATCAATCTGCTTTGGATCAAACAATATTGGGCCATGTGGCGCATCTGTCTCCTCTTGTTTTTGTAGATTGCTGCTTTTGGATCCCGGCCTGGATCTTCACAGATAGCTGCCTCCATCCCTCTATCAGACTTTTATCCTATTTATATACATATCATCTTATTTGATGCATCATGGTGCTATTCAGCTTCTAATGACACTATTGTATCATTAGTCTTACTACTTTATTTGAGGTCATTCCTGTGTATATTACCTATCTCCTATTTTGTTAGATTAACAATTTTACATACTTATTGCTATCTATAATATTGGGGTTAATATACACTCTTTTGCTGCTACTATTTATTCATGAGACCACCTTAGTAGTAACAACTACTTAGTTTTATTTCACACATTGTCCCTACATTATTACCATTTATCCCTAGTAGAGTATACTAGGTCATTCATTTTAAATATTTTCTTGGCCTGTTTGGACTCTAGCTACTATCTTTGACTGTATTAGGGCGCCCCCTATCTGTTTGACGTCCCTGTCAACCGGACTTTGATAAATTTTGCCCTTTTTATTCAACACACATTTTTTGATTATGATACTCAGCGGCAACATTATATCTCCAAACAGTTGCCAGATACCTTGTGGTACTGGGAGGACTAGTGAGTCAGATTGGTGGCCCCTGTTCTGTGGGTTGAGCTCCTGTCTGCCTGTCTATCTTTCTATCAAATTACCTAAAGTAGCCATTTAATTTGCAGTATTTGCAGGTTACAGAGCATGGACGTCCACAAGGGGGTGCAAGGTGAGCATTTCCCCCCTGGATTTTCCTCCCCACCTAGAGTACAATCGGCAGAAAAAAAAGTCAATTTCATGTCTGTTTTTTTTCAATCCCCTTAAGTGTAGCTCCGTTTTAGAGGAAGAAGCACAGAATTCTGGGACTTATATTGCATTCTGGACTTTTTAGCTCACTATTTCACTCTCAGTATTGTGATTCTGCAATTCTGGACTCTAATTCCCAGCATGCTTTGTACAGTGGTGTGGAGTGAGCTTCCTAGAAGGCAGAATGTTTTGCATGAGATCATGCCCCCTCCTCCTTTCTGTGTGTGTATTTGTCTCCGAGACACTGGGGAAGGCAGCTGGGAGTATTGTCTGACCCTTTTCACAGGCTTTTATATTTATTTGTATGGTCAGACCTGCACAAGAGGTAGTGAGGGGAGCGGGTGCACTGTTCCAGTAATTTTAAACTCTGCACCATTACTTCCATGTTATACATACAGTATATACTCACTCTCACCACCTTTTTAGCAGAAGCAAATAATTAAGTATCTCATTAATGGCAGTCTGCATTTTCTGTGCAGAGTCCTCCTACTCACATACTGGAATAATTTGTTAGACGTTTTGCCAATAGCACAAATGGAGAAATGTATATTTTGCATATCTTTGGTAACGTACTGTAAGCAGTTTTAGACTTTATTTTTTAACTTATGTTGGTTCTTTTGTGTTTAATTTTGATTTAGTTTTTCTTTTTAGTAACTGTATAATTCAGCAAATCAAATAAGTGAAACACTAAAAAAAATTAATAAATACAACTGTATGCTCCTATTTTCATTTTTAAGGAGTCAGGATAAAGACATTGATTTTATTACACCCCAAAAAAGGGACAGTATACATACTTTCATGTAACTGAATGTAATAGACACTACTATAAAGAAGAATATGCACAGACACTGATGTAAAAATCCAGTATAAAACCTTTTTAAAAACTTACTTAGAAGCTCCCAGTTTAGAACTGTTTATGAGGTTAGGCTGGAACACCTAGTGAAATGGGCTGGGAAATCAGGAAGAGCAGACACCCCCCCTGCATATGAAAATACAAATGAAACAAACAATAGCAGCAGGAATCTGTAGACATGGGTCTTCATCTGTCACTTTGGGGCTTGGTTAGGGGTCTGAAAATCAGCACAATGTTATGAAAAAATAAGGAAAACTATATACATTTACTTTGGTAATCAAATATACCTATTTCTCTTAGTAGTCTTTGTTGAAATATACCTCTTTTCATTAGAGCATACTAAGTTAGGCTCAGGAGTGTGCAGGTGTCTTGAGCACTAAACGGCAACAGAGTTTGTAACAATGTTATTACTGATGTTTTCTGCTCAGTGGTGCTAAGGGACACACGCAAGCCCTTGGAGAACTTCGGGCATAGTTTGGACAGTCCTACCCAAGAACCACTACTGCCTGCTCATTAAATGAACCAAAGCCATCATGTGAGCTATATATAATTGTAGACTACTTTCTGCACTCTTGGTGTGTCATTGTCTTGAGGTTGTTATGGTGTTCCTTGTCTGCCCTCAGATGGTAGGACATCATCTCTTACTTGCAAAGATGATGCACCATAGACCATGTCCTCTGTGTTTTCCTCTTAACAGAGTTCCTCAGGTGATTTTATGGGGGTGCTTAAGGAATTATATGCACCCCAAACCTCAAATATTTCAGCTGGCCTCAATTTGCAGGATAGACTTCTTTATATATAGGTCCAGTGCTCTATATAAAGAGGTAAAGGAGGTAGGGCGAGATACAAAATAGATGTAGGAAATTAGGTTTTCCACCTATACCTCTGCACCCTTGATATTTTATATTTGTAGATGACAATTTTCACCAAAACAATACAATAAACCCTCAAATCCAGGTGGTTCTCTCTGCAAAACACTTTTTAAAAACTCTGCCCTAACTTTTTCTAACAAGCAGAATATTTATATATATTGATCTAATCTAGGTCCCTCCCACTGTAGGGCAACACAAGTAGAAAATAGCTTTGCTCTGTCCATCTCCATTAGAAGGAAACTACTAGTCTTCCCATCTAAATGCAATGTGAACAATACAAGCAGAATTTAATTTTCCATTAGCAACAATGCTTCTTGTAAGAAATATTATGGTTTCCGTGGCATATGCACATATGCTACATATAATTAGTGGATTTCGATTGAAACACCATGACAGCTGGCGGTAGTGTGTATTGCATCAGTGAAGACTTAATTTGTTTCATTCAAGTCACTCCTTACTCTCTGAGACGGTGCAGTGTTTGAATGCTGGTGCACGGGTCATTTATAGCATATGTGCGTGCGTATGCTGCTTAAAAACTGTAATAACTTTTAAAAGACTAATTTTTGATAATGGTAGTGTATTGCAAAAAGGTTTCTATTCAAAATTAAAATGCACCCACACACATTTCAGTTCTGACCTTTCTATCCCTTTAATTGATGTGTTCTATAAATCAGAATAACTATGTACAGTGCTTAACATGATACTCTACACCTTTATAAATACGCAGACTTGATTGAAAAATGTACTGTAGTACTCCTTCCACCTACACGGTGACACATCAGAGAATTTGTGTGCTTAAAAGATGACACAAACCAGTGGAAATTAACTCAAATGTTTGTTCCTCCCTAAATTAGCTGAGCCATTTACTACGAAAGTCAAACAAATGAGGTTGAAACGAGAAGACTTTGAGATTGTAAAAGTTATCGGCAGAGGAGCATTCGGAGAGGTGAGTCCAGTCCTGACAATGGGGTACAGTAAGATATGTCTTGGGTTTAAAATAGAGTTTCTCATCCTGTTGAGAGCAGATCCAGTAAGACACAGGTAATCATTTGATAACAACATATTCCTTTTAGCTATTTCTCCAGACAGCAAGACAGTAACACCACTAAAAACTGTAATCTTTGACATGTGTAAGTGTTATATCAGTTGACTTGCTGGACATTCAGTGCACTGGAATTTATAGACTGAAAATAATGACTTACCTTCGTTCAAGAAAATAGTAACGTATCTTTGTGGGAAACTAATTTAACCGTATGTTTTGTTTTTTGGTGTGTATGTATGTGTGTGTGTGTGTGTGTGTGTGTGTGTGTGTATGTGTGTGTGTATGTGTGTGTATGTGTGTGTATGTGTGTGTATGTGTGTGTATGTGTATTTAATAGCTATTGTACCTAGTTAAAATAAATTGAAAGTTGCCTGTAAAATAAAAATAAATCCTAAGATAGCTACAATATAATTATTATTTATATTGTAGCTATATTAGGGTTTATTTTAAAGGTAAGTATTTAGTTTTAAATAGGATTAACTTAGTTAATAAGATAAATATTATTTAGATGTATTTAATTAATATTTAAGTTAGGGGGTGTTAGGGTTAGACTTAGGTTTAGGGGTTAATAATTTTATTACAGTGGCGGCGGTGTAGGGGGGGCAGGATAGGGGTTAATAACTTTATTATAGGTGGCGACGGTGTAGGGGGGGCAGATTAGGGGTTAATAAGTTTAAGATAGGTTGCGGTGGGGTCCGGGAGCGGCGGTTTAGGGGTTAAACTATTTATGTGCGGCGAAGTACGGGATCGGCAGGATAGGGGTTAATAACTTAATTCTAGGTGGCGGCGGTATAGGGGGGCAGGATAGGGGTTAATAGGTATAATGTAGGTGGCGGCGGTGTCCGGGAGCGGCGGTTTAGGGGTTAATACATTTATAAGAGTTGCGGCGGGGTCTAGTAGCGGCGGTTTAGGGGTTAATAACTTTATTCAGTTGCGGGGGGCTCCGGGGGCACCGGTATAGGGGGTAGAACAGTGTAGTTAGTGTGGGTGCTTAGTGACAGCTTGTCAATAAAGCTGTAAAAAAGCCGAAGAGCAGCGAGATCGGATGAGTGATAACTCTCACAATCCGCTGCTCATCGCCCCGTACTTAGTGCGCGGCTTTTTGACAGCTTTTTTGATAACTTAGGCAAACTTATTCAGGTCCGCGGCGGCGATGGTAGACGAGCTTAGGCGGGCGTATTGGGCCGGCGAAGGCAGGTAAAGTAGACGCCTATGTGTTTTATAATGTTTATGGCCTGAATACGGTAGAGAGAGAGTTTTGGGAGGGTCTCGGCTTGAAATTATTTCATTTTATTGGAAAAAATATAGTTATTGTTGGAGACTTTTATGTCTTTTTCACATATTTTAGATAGATCTAACAGGAGAAACACTACCCGGAAAAATAGAGAATAAAAAATTCTCCGGAATTTCTGCCAGAAATGGGAGTTCAAAGATATTTGGCAAACACAGTACCCTGATTGTAGAGAGTATACGTGTCGGTTTAAGGTACATACATCTTTCTCCAGAATAGATTTCTTCTTAATTTCAGGCCACATGTTGGGGATGAAAATTAAATCTGATATAAGAGAAATAGTCTGATCAGACCATGCCATCATCTCTCTGGAGATAGGATGCAGAGACCAATATTTGGCAAATAATGCTAGACTTTTCTTCTCACAATATCCCATTCGCAATCCACATTTCAAAGCTTGGCTACAAAATAAATGGAAGGAATTTGCTGATATTAATATGGATTATCTGGATAGGCCGGAAATATTCTGGGAAACTGCGAAGGCAGTCCTAAGAGGGGCTATTAAAGCATATTTAGTGAGAAATACGGCTATAAGGAAAAGGAGGGAGGAACAACTATCTAATGCTGTCCAAAATAGTTATAGAAAATATATTAATAACCCGTCTGTTGGCTTATGGAATAAAAATAAAGAGAATAGATTAGAGTGTGATCTATTTTTGAAACAAAAAATGAATATTGAGGAACAAAAGCAAAAAGCATTCCTTTCAGGTATACAAGGCACCTCAGCTAAATTTTTAGCTAAGATCTCTAAAACGAGACAACAGAAGAATTGTATAACCTCTCTGAAGTATCAGAATAAAAGGTTTTGTAATGTTATGGAGATGAGGTTTACTCATCAAATCAGATTAATAAAGAGTATTTTTGGCGCAACGTTAATCTACCCCAAGTTTCGAGAGCTGATCTCCAAAGTTTAAATGAACCTATTACAGTAACAGAAATATCTAAGACTATAGCTAAGTTAAAATAAGGAAAATCCCCAGGACCAGACTCGCTCCCAGTTTTATAAATTATTACTTGATCAAGTAAGCCCCATCTTATCTTCCCTATTTAACAAATATTTCATAGGGAATACACCACAGTCATTGCTTTTTTCCGCATTGAATATAGCATTAATACTTAAAAAAGACATGATCCGGAACTTCTAACATCATACAGACCTATTTCCCTATTGAACCAAGACTACAAGATCTTAACGGCTATTATTGCCAAAAGATTGAAAGCTTGTTTGAACTATATTATTCATCCAGACCAGACGGGCTTCATGACAGGTAGGAACCCAGTTAAGAATCTACAAAAAGTCCAACAGGTACTAGACTTTTTCTGGAATAAAATAACAGGTAAATAGTCCCATTCTAAGCCGGATCTAGCAATTCTCATGGTCGATGCTAAGAAAGCATTTGACTCTATCATTTGGGACCATTTATTTTCATCATCGGAAGGGTTTGGACTGACGGGTTCTTTCCAACAGTTTGTTCGGCAGCTCTATCAGGCTCCCCTCTCAGCAATCATAGTGAATGGAGATATTTCTGATAGTTTCCCTCTGAAGAGGCTGTCTGCTCTCCCCATTATTGTTCAACCTGTCTTTGGAACCCCTCGCAATATATATGAGACAAGAACTAAAAGGTATTCAGTTAGGAGGACAAGACGTGGTGCTCTCTCTTTTTGCAGATGACCTTTTATTGTTTTTGAGTAACACAGCAGATTCCATCCATCAAGTTTTGCGGATCTTTAATTTATTCATCTCCTTCTATAAGATTATGAAAATTGGAATTATTCTGGATATACAAACCACCACAGGTACCCTCTCGCCCTTTCCAGGAGACTAAACAGATTAAATATCTAGGCATTACCATGAGTAGTAATCCGGAATTTTCGTATGAATTGAATTTTGTGAAGTGTCTTAATTATTTCCGGACCAAATTACAGAGTTGGACTAGCCTTCCATTCTCGATCACTGCCCGTGGTATGTTGATTAAAGCTATTCTTTTCTCGAAATTACTTTATCTGCTTCAAAACTTGCCACTCCTTTTATATAAAAATGACATTTCTTTCCTCCATAGGATCTTTAACAAGTTAATTTGGCAGGGGAAGAAACCACGTATCTTTCTTTTTACTTTAACAATGCTCAAGTCGCAGGGTGGCTTGGCATGTCTGAATATTACATTTTATAATTATGCAGCCCTATGTAAATTTGCATTGAATTTGATTACTTTATGAATAAGAATCCAAATTGATTAACCCTTTTGCACTGTCAGAAATTCTACATTATCCTTTTCCCAAGCTCCCTAGCACTATATCACAACTTTATTTTTTTAAATATAATATTCATGCGTGGCACAAAATGTGTATTAAATTTCTGTATATCAGAATTCCTTCCCCTATCAGGTAATCCTGATTGTCCACCTGGGTTGGGTACTTCTGTGTTTTCATTATGGGCTGACAAAGGACTTAAATCTGTAGGTCAGTTATGTGAAGAGAGGTAATTGATTGTATGATCCTTTGAAGAACTGAGATTGTCCTATAACCTTCCAATAACTAATTTTTATGCCTATCTACAGGTTCAGGGGGCACAGGTTAGACATTTGATAGGGAATCTGAGACGAGAAATCGTCACAGAACTAGATATAGGGAAATTAGGACAAGTGATTAAGTGCTATCAGGAGGGGGTGAACACCATCTCCCAAATCTATAAGCTGCTATAATAATCGATATATCTAATATGTTAGTTAAGTGGACTAAAGCTAACATTTTTATAGATAGGGAAATGCTACTGCATAGTATGGTTCTTGTTGTTAAGGCTGTGGTTTCTGCTAGCTGGAGAGAAGCACATGTTAAAATAATAAATAGGTGATACCTTACCCCAGCTAGAATGATAAAATGGGCACAGGACAAAGGGAAGTGTCAGAAGTGTGGATTACAATGGGCGAATCTAGTTCATTGCTTATGGGCATGCCCAAAAATCTACCAATTTGGCAAAAAGTTAACTTTTTGTGTACTAGGATACTGGGAATTCATTTTAAATTTGATCCCATCCAGAAATTTTTCTTACGCAGATATTCAGTCACCATCCCTAATGTCCGATTTATTAATGCAATGATTTTGGTAGGGAGGAATTTGATACTAAAGAACTGGAAAGGTAGTAATGGACCTACATTTTCAGAGTTTCTCAAAAGTGCCCAATATCAGATGATATTTTAACAGTATAACTTAAAAAATTATAATAAGCAGATCGGTCACTTTTTAGTAAATGGAAATTGCTAATCAGCTCTCTAGCACTAGAAATACGACAAGTAGTCTCATATTTCAAGACTTCTAACTGGGTTAGGCAACAATTTGAATTAGGGACGCTACCCAGGATATGGTTCCCAGAGGCCTATGTGAGTGTGGAAGCCCAGGTGGGAGAATCATTTTTGCCCCACCCTTTTTTTTCTTTCTTTTTCCTCCTTCCTTTTATTCCTTTTTCCACTGCTTCTCCCATATAATACAATCAAATACTATAGTAGAGCACATTGTATGCATTTAATTTCCTTAAAGGGACACTGAACCCAAATTTTTTATTCAGATAGAGCATGCAATTTTAAGCAACTTTCTAATTTACTCCTATTATCAATTGTTCTTCGTTCTCTTGCTATCTTTATTTGAAAAAGGCATCTAAGCAAGGAGCCAGCCACTTTTTGGTTTAGCACCCTGAACAGCACTTGTTTATTGGTGGGTGAATTTATCCACCAATCAGCAAGAACAACCCAGGTTGTTCACCAAAAATGGGCCGGCATCTAAACTAACTTTCTTGCTTTTCAAATCAAGATACCAAGATATGAAGAAAAATTGATAATAGGAGTAAATTAGAAAGTTGCTTTAAATTGCCTGCTCTATCTGAATCACAAAAGTAAAGAATTTGGGTTCAGTGTCCCTTTAACCAAGGGCTGCTCTGTGGTTACACATCTATAGAGTTAACGGTAGTTAAGTCAATACACTCTGAGGTTATTATCTGGTTAGTAGTAGTACTGCTTGATCGAAATTAATATGTAAAAAGAACTTTTGTTTGTTTGTTTTTTTTTTGTTTTTTTTCTTCTTTCTTTTTCCTTTTTTATGTAAGTATGAGAGGAGCTGTGTCTTTTTAATACTTACTCTGTATAGTTAAACGATGAAGGGGAATTTATGCCAGGAGATCCTAAGGCCACCAAAATGATAAAATGTTTTTTGTTAATTAAGCTACTCAATGATTTTAATACAAGTAGAGCTGCGTCTCCAATTATTATATTGATACGATTTCTTTCATGTAATTAGCAAGAGTCCATGAGCTAGTGACGTATGGGATATAAATTCCTACCAGGAGGGGCAAAGTTTCCCAAACCTTAAAATGCCTATAAATACACCCCTCACCACACCCACAAATCAGTTTTTACAAACTTTGCCTCCTATGGAGGTGGTGAAGTAAGTTTGTGCTAGATTCTACGTTGATATGCGCTCCGCAGCAGGTTGGAGCCCGGTTTTCCTCTCAGCGTGCAGTGAATGTCAGAGGGATGTGAGGAGAGTATTGCCTACTTGAATTCAATGATCTCCTTCTACGGGGTCTATTTCATAGGTTCTCTGTTATCGGTCGTAGAGATTCATCTCTTACCTCCATTTCAGATCGACGATATACTCTTATATATACCATTACCTCTACTGTTTCTCGTTTCAGTACTGGTTTGGCTTTCTACTACATGTAGATGAGTGTCCTGGGGTAAGTAAGTCTTATTTTCTGTGACACTCTAAGCTATGGTTGGGCACTTTTTTAAAGTTCTAAATATATGTGTTCAAACATTTATTTGCCTTGACTCAGAATGTTCAACATTCCTTTTTTTCAGACAGTCAGTTTCATATTTGGGATAATGCATTTGAATCAATCATTTTTCTTACCTTAAAAATTTGACTTTTTCCCTGTGGGCTGTTAGGCTCGTGGGGGCTGAAAATGCTTCATTTTATTGCGTCATTCTTGGCGCGGACTTTTTTGGCGCAAAAAAACTTTTCTGTTTCCGGCGTCATACGTGTTGCCGGAAGTTGCGTCATTTTTTGACGTTCTTTTGCGCCAAAAATTTCGGCGTTCCGGATGTGGCGTCATTTTTGGCGCCAAAAGCATTTAGGCGCCAAATAATGTGGGCGTCTTTTTTGGCGCTAAAAAAAATAAAATAAAAAAAAAATAAAAAATATGGGCGTCGCTTTTGTCTCCACATTATTTAAGTCTCATTTTTCATTGCTTCTGGTTGCTAGAAGCTTGTTCTTTGGCATTTTTTCCCATTCCTGAAACTGTCATTTAAGGAATTTGATCAATTTTGCTTTATATGTTGTTTTTTCTCTTACATATTGCAAGATGTCTCACGTTGCATCTGAGTCAGAAGATACTTCAGGAAAATCGCTGTCTGGTGCTGGAACTACCAAAGCTAAGTGTATCTGCTGTAAACTTTTGGTAGCTGTTCCTCCAGCTGTTGTTTGTATTGAATGTCATGACAAACTTGTTAATGCAGATAATATTTCCTTTAGTAAAGTACCATTACCTGCTGCAGTTCCAACAACATCTAATGTTCAGAGTGTTCCTGATAACATAAGAGATTTTGTTTCTGAATCCATTAAGAAGGCTATGTCTGTTATTCCTCCTTCTAGTAAACACAAAAAATCTTTTAAAACTTCTCTTTATCCAGATGAATTTTTAAATGAACATCATCATTCTGATTCTAATGATTCTTCTGGTTCAGAGGATTCTGTCTCAGAGGTTGATGCTGATAAATCTTCATATTTATTTAAAATGGAATTTATTCGTTCTTTACTTAAAGAAGTTTTAATTGCTTTAGAAATTGAGGATTCTGGTCCTCTTGATACTAAATCTAAACGTTTAGACAAGGTCTTTAAATCTCCTGTGGTTATTCCAGAAGTTTTTCCTGTTCCTGGTGCTATTTCTGAAGTAATTTCCAGAGAATGGAATAATTTGGGTAATTCATTTACTCCTTCTAAACGTTTTAAGCAATTATATCCTGTGCCGTCCGACAGATTAGAGTTTTGGGACAAAATCCCTAAAGTTGATGGGGCTATTTCTACCCTTGCTAAACGTACTACTATTCCTACGGCAGATGGTACTTCCTTTAAGGATCCTTTAGATAGGAAAATTGAATCCTTTCTAAGAAAAGCTTATCTGTGTTCAGGTAATCTTCTTAGACCTGCTATATCATTGGCTGATGTTGCTGCAGATTCAACTTTTTGGTTGGAAACTTTAGCGCAACAAGTAACAGATCATGATTCTCATAATATTATTATTCTTCTTCAGCATGCTAATAATTTTATCTGTGATGCCATTTTTGATATTATCAGAGTTGATGTCAGGTTTATGTCTCTAGCTATTTTAGCTAGAAGAGCTTTATGGCTTAAAACTTGGAATGCTGATATGTCTTCTAAATCGACTCTACTTTCCCTTTCTTTCCAGGGTAATAAATTATTTGGTTCTCAGTTGGATTCTATTATCTCAACTGTTACTGGTGGGAAAGGAACTTTTTTACCACAGGATAAAAAATCTAAAGGTAAAAACAGGGCTAATAATCGTTTTCGTTCCTTTCGTTTCAACAAAGAACAAAAGCCTGATCCTTCATCCTCAGGAGCAGTTTCAGTTTGGAAACCATCTCCAGTCTGGAATAAATCCAAGCCTTCTAGAAAAGCAAAGCCAGCTTCTAAGTCCACATGAAGGTGCGGCCCTCATTCCAGCTCAGCTGGTAGGGGGGCAGATTACGTTTTTTCAAAGAAATTTGGATCAATTCTGTTCACAATCTTTGGATTCAGAACATTGTTTCAGAAGGGTACAGAATTGGTTTCAAGATAAGACCTCCTGCAAAGAGATTTTTTCTTTCCCGTGTCCCAGTAAACCCAGTGAAAGCTCAAGCATTTCTGAAATGTGTTTCAGATCTAGAGTTGGCTGGAGTAATTATGCCAGTTCCAGTTCTGGAACAGGGGCTGGGGTTTTATTCGAATCTCTTCATTGTACCGAAGAAGGAGAATTCCTTAAGACCAGTTCTGGATCTAAAAATATTGAATCGTTATGTAAGGATACCAACATTCAAAATGGTAACTGTAAGGACTATCTTGCCTTTTGTTCAGCAAGGGCATTATATGTCTACAATAGATTTACAGGATGCATATCTGCATATTCCGATTCATCCAGCTCACTATCAGTTCCTGAGATTCTCTTTCCTGGACAAGCATTACCAGTTTGTGGCTCTGCCGTTTGGCCTAGCTACAGCTCCAAGAATTTTTACAAAGGTTCTCGGTGCCCTTCTGTCTGTAATCAGAGAACAGGGTATTGTGGTATTTCCTTATTTGGACGATATCTTGGTACTTGCTCAGTCTTCACATTTAGCAGAATCTCATACAAATCGACTTGTGTTGTTTCTTCAAGATCATGGTTGGAGGATCAATTCACTAAAAAGTTCATTGATTCCTCAGACAAGGGTAACCTTTTTGGGTTTCCAGATAGATTCAGTGTCCATGACTCTGTCTTTGACAGACAAGAGACGTCTAAAATTGATTTCAGCTTGTCGAAACCTTCAGTCACAATCATTCCCTTCGGTAGCCTTATGCATGGAAATTCTAGGTCTTATGACTGCTGCATCGGACGCGATCCCCTTTGCTCGTTTTCACATGCGACCTCTTCAGCTCTGTATGCTGAACCAATGGTGCAGGGATTACACAAAGATATCTCAATTAATATCTTTAAAACCGTTTGTACGACATTCTCTGACGTGGTGGACAGATCACCATCGTTTAATTCAGGGGGCTTCTTTTGTTCTTTCGACCTGGACTATAATCTCAACAGATGCAAGTCTTACAAGTTGGGGAGCTGTGTGGGGGTCTCTGACGGCACATGGGGTTTGGGAATCTCAGGAGGTGAGATTACCGATCAATATTTTGGAACTCCGTGCAATTTTCAGAGCTCTTCAGTCTTGGCCTCTTCTGAAGAGAGAGTCATTGGTTTGTTTTCAGACAGACAATGTCACAACTGTGGCATACATCAATCATCAAGGAGGGACTCACAGTCCTCTGGCTATGAAAGAAGTATCTCGAATTCTGGTTTGGGCGGAATCCAGCTCCTGTCTAATCTCTGCGGTTCATATCCCAGGTATAGACAATTGGGAAGCGGATTATCTCAGTCGCCAAACGTTGCATCCAGGCGAATGGTCTCTTCACTCAGAGGTATTTCTTCAGATTGTTCAAATGTGGGAACTCCCAGAAATAGATCTGATGGCTTCTCATCTAAACAAGAAACTTCCCAGGTATCTGTCCAGATCCCGGGATCCTCAGGCGGAGGCAGTGGATGCATTATCACTTCCTTGGAAGTATCATCCTGCCTATATCTTTCCGCCTCTAGTTCTTCTTCCAAGAGTAATCTCCAAGATTCTGAAGGAATGCTCGTTTGTTCTGCTGGTAGCTCCAGCATGGCCTCACAGGTTTTTGTATGCGGATCTTGTCCGGATGGCCTCTTGCCAGCCGTGGACTCTTCCGTTAAGACCAGACCTTCTGTCGCAAGGTCCTTTGTTCCATCAGGATCTCAAATCCTTAAATTTAAAGGTATGGAGATTGAACGCTTGATTCTTGGTCAAAGAGGTTTCTCTGACTCTGTGATTAATACTATGTTACAGGCTCGTAAATCTGTATCTAGAGAGATATATTATAGAGTCTGGAAGACTTATATTTCTTGGTGTCTTTCTCATCATTTTTCCTGGCATTCTTTTAGAATTCCGAGAATTTTACAGTTTCTTCAGGATGGTTTAGATAAAGGTTTGTCCGCAAGTTCCTTGAAAGGACCAATCTCTGCTCTTTCTGTTCTTTTTCACAGAAAGATTGCTAATCTTCCTGATATTCATTGTTTTGTACAAGCTTTGGTTCGTATAAAACCTGTCATGTGTGAATTCCAACAACATTAGTAGAGAAATTGTGGTTCCTTCATTATGTCCTAATCCTAAGAATTCTAAGGAGAAATTGTTGCATTCTTTGGATGTTGTTAGAGCTTTGAAATATTATGTTGAAGCTACTAAGTCTTTCCGAAAGACTTCTAGTCTATTTGTCATCTTTTCCGGTTCTAGAAAAGGTCAGAAAGCTTCTGCCATTTCTTTGGCATCTTGGTTGAAATCCTTAATTCACCATGCTTATGTCGAGTCGGGTAAAACTCCGCCTCAAAGGATTACAGCTCATTCTACTAGGTCAGTTTCAACTTCCTGGGCGTTTAGGAATGAGGCTTCGGTTGATCAGATTTGCAAAGCAGCAACTTGGTCCTCTTTGCATACTTTTACTAAATTCTACCATTTTGATGTGTTTTCTTCTTCTGAAGCAGTTTTTGGTAGAAAAGTACTTCAGGCAGCGGTTTCAGTTTGAATCTTCTGCATATGTTTTCATTAAACTTTATTTTGGGTGTGGATTATTTTCAGCAGGAATTGGCTGTCTTTATTTTATCCCTCCCTCTCTAGTGACTCTTGCGTGGAAAGATCCACATCTTGGGTAGTCATTATCCCATACGTCACTAGCTCATGGACTCTTGCTAATTACATGAAAGAAAACATAATTTATGTAAGAACTTACCTGATAAATTAATTTCTTTCATATTAGCAAGAGTCCATGAGGCCCACCCTTTTTGTGGTGGTTATGATTTTTTTGTATAAAGCACAATTATTCCAATTCCTTATTTTATATGCTTTCGCACTTTTTTTATCACCCCACTTCTTGGCTATTCGTTAAACTGATTTGTGGGTGTGGTGAGGGGTGTATTTATAGGCATTTTGAGGTTTGGGAAACTTTGCCCCTCCTGGTAGGAATGTATATCCCATACGTCACTAGCTCATGGACTCTTGCTAATATGAAAGAAATGAATTTATCAGGTAAATTCTTACATAAATTATGTTTTTGTGCGTTGTGGATCAGCATGATTATTATGGAACTAAAGGAAATAAGCATGAATATTGTTACGATTTACCCTGACGGTCACATGTGATGTTAATATCTGACACGTCGATTATATCTATTGTATCTGTTTTTTATTTTTTAATAAATACTTAATTTTTTTTTTTTTTTTAAATTATGTTTATATCAATGTTTATTTATTTAGGTGTAAATTTAAAAAATAAACAAAGAGACAGGACTCCAATTTGTTTCTTTCATGAATCAGAATATACAATTTTTAAACTACTTTCCAAATTACTTCTATTGTCAAATTTGCTTCATTAACTTGTTATCCATTTTTAAAGGAGCAGCAATACACTACTGGGAGTTAGCTGAACACATTGGGTTAGCCAATGACGAGAGGCATATATGTGCAGCCACCAATCAGCAACTAATTCCTACCAATACATTGCTGCTCCTGAGCCTACCAAGGTATGCTTTCAACAAAGGATACCAAGAAAACAAAGCAAATTAGATAATAGAAGTTCATTGGAAAGTTGTTTAAAATCCCATGCTCTATCTGAATCGTGCCTTTAATGTTTACATTGGAGAGTTGGTGTTAGTACTTTACATTCTTAGACATACAACATAGACTTTATATCTTGGCCCTCCCTGGTGATACTTACCAATCTCTCAAGAGGTGTGGATAAAACTGGCCACTCCTCTAGTTACCTGAAGCACCACCCACTCCTCCTAGTTCTGACAAGACTAGGGGTCCCTCTCCGTGATCCAGGTGCCTTTGGGTAACTGTCTGTGCACCTTTCCCCTTATTTGCTGTTAGCTCTGTCTTGCCTCTTTAACCCAGCGCCATTAGAATTTTGTTCTTCAGTCACTGTTGTGGCATACGGTGGTAGGTCTGGAGTTTCCTTGTGGGAGCCGCCATGTTTCTGTGACATCATTAGAAGGCAACATCACAGGGGCATCTTTTGAGGGGGCTCCTGATCGCATGCACAATTCAAATCTAGTTTCAGCATGGGCCTTTCACAGGTGTGCTTGGAGTTGTCTCTTCTTTCCCACAAAGATTTGTTGGCCAGTTATTATTTAAGTTTAATTCCGCAGGCATTGCAGTTTTGTTTGGCTTCTTTTTATGCCTTGTCTGGGAGTTGTAATTTAAAAAAAGCTATGTATGTTATATGCAGACCATTTACTTATTATTGTTATTGGATCTGTAACTCCTCACTCTGCATCTGCTCAAGGGACATTTTACATGGGTGTGAGGTATGTTTGTTTTAAAAAAGTTTTTTTGTGCAGCTTTCCTTTCTTTCCTAAGATATGGTGAGTCCAGGACGTCATCAATTACTAGTGGGAATATCTCTCCTGTCCAGCAGGAGGCAACAAAGAGCACCACAGCAAAGCTGTTAAATATCACTCCCCTTCCCATAATCCCCAGTCATTCTCTTTGCCTCTGTCAATGGAGGATGTGAAGTTTGGTGTCTGAAGAAATAAAATCCTTTTATGAGATAGTTTTCCCTGCAAGCAAGGATTTGGGTATATCTGTAGTCCACGTCAATCTCTGCTGCAGAGTAGTGGTGGCTTTTAAGCAGTTAGGAAGTTGTAAGGTGGTGCTTACTTTGTTTCCTAACATATTGCTGCCCTAAGTATAGAAAGCCAGAGTTGGTTACTCTGTTCTTTCTTTTTTCCCCACAGGTCTCTGTAAGGAGTTTGTGTTCTTTCACACCATGTGAGCTGTCTTTCTGCTGGGCGGCTAGACTGCAGGTAAGCGCTTTTTGTCTACTAGGTATAGGAGACTTTGCACTTTAGAAGATTCATTATTTCTATTCTGTAGTTTCTTTATATGATTTAGTAATCCTTTAAATGGGATTCGTTAGGCAGTATGCAGGCACTATGTGACTTGGGGATTGCACAGTGTTTTTTTGGACCAGGTGCTGATAGAATTTTATTGTCGGCTAATGTTCTGTTTTGATTTTTTGATGTTAGTAACAGTTGTTGCTATGTCTTTTTCGTATTGTGCGCCTTTTTCTTGTCTGCACTTTTCTGGATGTGCTGGTCATGTGATCCATGTGTTTCCATTATATGGAACGGATCGGCGTCTGTGTTGTTTCTGCAGTCTCTCTCAGTGTATGTGCAGTTGTGTGTCGATCTCTATGTCCTCTTTCAAGTCCCCCGGAGTTGCGGTAGGCAACGTTTTTTTGTCTCTCTTAAAGTGACAGTTGTCCTTTATTTTAATCTATTTTTTCCTTTTTTTTTCTGGTGCTGATTTTTCTAAGCTATGGACATGGATAATGATATTGTTTTTAATAAATATTTATTATGTTTTTTTTTTTTTGTTTTTTATGATAACTTTTTATTATTGAGGTTCAGTTCAAAACATACAGACAAATTCCTTTCAATACAATCCATATGCAAAAAGTTATACAGTAACAAGTTATGAAATCTTAATACACGAAACAGCTATATGGCATTGTTTAAAATAAAACAAATAACATTATGTTTGCTCTATTAATGGTGAGTCTTCTAAATGATAGCAGAGGCCACTTTCAGACCTCACAGTAGGGCATGAAACTACAGAAGACAACTATGAACAGTAGGGGACCACTTTTGGGACCTCACTGGTAGACCTCTATTTTTTAAAATTTTACAGGATATATTTATAAAACAAGTTTTCATGTGCAAGTAGAATGGGCTCTGACTAATAGAATGAAAGAAACACTATAATCTTCTATAAAGAGTGTCTAGAGACCCTTATAAACAGTGATATACCTTGTATTAGTCAATGTAGTAGACAAATGTAAACAACTGTAAACCAGGCTGCTATCATCATGAATGTGCTCATTTGAAAACTGACACAAAAACACTCATATTCAGTGTCATGGACAATGTTATGAAACTAAGGACATCAACTGACGGATTGGAAGGCAGTGGGCAGACATAGCTTGTGTCTTAGATGTAGGTGAGGACAGAGGGGGCAAAGGACAATTATATACAGGGTCGTATACTAGGAGAGGGTAATAAGGAGAGTGTTCGGAACATTTTCCAGAGGCAGCCCTGTATTAAATAGCTCTATTCCAATATTTATTATATTCTTTGCTTTAAATAGGAAAATGGGTGTAACACACATACATATTCTAAGGCAGCGCGCCATATTGCTCATAAAAAAAGTAGACGAAAGGAGAGAGGGTAATAAACACTCCGTAGACAATCAGCTCCTACATATGCTTTAACCAATATGGGCTAAAGTTCAACTTGATAACATAACAACCCCATCCGAAAAGTGAAACTTCATGGATATACACATAAACACTATCCACGTAAAGTTAACTAACTATGTCATATTAATATAGTATGAACTAATACATTTATTTAAATGTATACAGCCATGTGTTGCTAGAGTCTAGGCAGGTTTGTATCTATGCGTCTGTTTAGTACTTGTAGTAAATTGATAGTTAGTCAATAGAGTTTTTATGGCACCCATCTGGTAAAAACTCTAAGTCCGTCAGGTCATCGTAAGCACCTTAACCAACTCCAGCTCTCACTAAAAAAGTTCCATCTGCGGGGTTAGTAGACAAGCGCCTGGTGTTCACTGAGTCCCAACTTGGATGTAGATTTCTTTTAAGCCAAGATCTTGGTATCTGAGGCATCGCTTGTCTAGGCTTATCTCTTCTATAAAAGGATCGGGTCTCCCTAGGTAGTGAAGCCCCACTGCTCAACTTATTGCCGCCCTTCTGCTCCACCATGCCAGGCCACATCTGTATACTCGATTCTACCCTGTAGAGATGCAAGGCCATGGTGCATGGATGCGGGGTTACCTTCGAGCCTGTCATCTTTCCGTAGGCCCTCAAATTAACAGGAGTCTTCTGAACTTGATCGCCACGTGGGGAAAGTTGTGGCCTGTCTCAAGGAGCAGAGAGAGATAGATCCCTTGTTAATGGCACTATTCCAGAACAGTGGCTCTGCGGTAATTTATAGGTTGTCAGTCGATGCCGGTCTGCTTGTGAAATGACAGTTCGTAAGCTCTCTAGTAGATCATGGAAGTGTTGAGTTATAAGCGACTGGACCCTTCACTCCCAAATGTCTACCGCCTCCATTAGAGCCATTTGCATACGTTCCTTTCAGAAAATGTTTTGAGTGTTTTATATTAAAGTCCAGAGACTGCTCCTTCGAGCAGCTATCCTATTAAAGGATCTCGTAACCCCAGAGTTTGGGGGGGGTAACGTTGTGGCAGCCCCAGACAGGTGCAAGAATCCCAGCACAGGGTCGCTTCTTAGTATCCTCACGTTCAGTTACAAAAATGGCTGACAGGCCTGTGAGAGATCTCGGCACAAATCTTTCCCATAGAGCATAGGCGGTAACACAGTCAAGTCCTCAATATTGAGCACATCAATTCCCAGCTAGGCAATTGTCCTTTCATGAGCTTAATTCAATATTATTACTATGGGAAACTTATAATCAGACACTCATAGACCGGGAGCTTCACACAGGCGCGTCCTGCCACTATGAAAATAGGCTCCTCCCCCCATATTTATTATGTTTAGAGGCACAATTGTTTCTCCTTTGCAATTTTGCACTACTTTTTTTAGCTACAACGCTTCAATGTAAAGAAAAATTTTGTACTACTTTTTTTAGCTAGAACGCTTCAATGTATATTTTCCTGCAGATTTCGCACAGATATCTTCCGCAGTATCTGCAGCATTATCTGCTTTTCCTGTTTTAGGAAAACACAAGAGGAAAACTAAACACTTAATAGATAGTAAGGGGCCTGTTTCAGCAGCTACTATACAGGTTGATCTTCCTCATAACTCTAGGGAGGGCATTACCTCAGTTCCTTCTGAGGGTAAAATCTCTGATTCTGACAGTGTTAATCTTTTGTCTGAGGTGGAAGAAGTAAGCTTTATGTTTAAGCTTGAACACCTTCATGTTTTATTAAAGGAGGTATTAGCTACTTTGGATGATTCTGACTCTCCTATTGTGGTTAACCCTAAGAAATCTAGTAAGCTTAATAGATTTTATAATGTCTCTTCCTCTGTGGAAGTGTTTCCTGTTCCAGTTCGTGTGACAGAGATTATTGTGCAGGAATGGGAAAAGCCAGGGATTCCTTTCTCCCCGTCTTCAGTTTTTAAGAAGATGTTTATTGAATCCATTTAAAGATTCTTGACGCACGGTGCCTAAAGTAGAAGGGGCTATTTCTTCTCTGGCTAAGAGAACTACGATTCCTATAGAGGATAGTTGTTCTTTTAAAGATCCAATGGATAAGAAGCTGGAGGTATATTTGAAGAAGATGTATGTGCATCAGGGTCTTCAATGGCAACCTGCAGTTTGTATTGCCACAGTGACAAGTGCAGCATCTTATTGGTGCGATGCCTTGTCTGATTCTATTTTAGAGGAAACTTTGTTGGAGGTAATTCAGGATAGAATTAAGGCTCTTAAGCTAGCCAATTCATTTATTTCTGATGCTAATATGCAAGTTATTAAATTGGGGGCCAAGATGTCTGATTCCTCTGTCTTGGTTCGCAGGGCTTTGTGGCTTAAATCTTGGTCAGCTGATGTTTCTTCCAAGTCTTAGCTTTTGGTGCTTTCTTACAAGGGCAAGACTTTGTTTGCGCCTGGACTGGCAGAAATTATATCTGATATTATGGGTGGAAAAGGATTTTTTCTACCGCAAGGTAAGAAGATTAGATTTAAAGGACGTCAAAGTAATTGTTGTTCCTTTCATAATTTCAAAGGTCAAAAGTCTTCCTCTTCCAAACAGGAGCAATCTAAGTCCTCTTGGAGACCTAGTCAGTCCTGGAACAAGGGGAAGCAATCTAAGAAACCCTCAGAGTCTAAATCAGCATAATGGGTCGGCCCTTGGTCCGGAGTCGGATCAAGTGGGGGGCAGACTTTCCCTGTTTTGTCAGGAGTGGTTACGAGATGTCCCAGATCCTTGGGCTGTGGGTGTTGTTTCTCAGGGTTACAAGATATAATTCAAGTTTCTCCCTCTCAGGGGCAGGTTTCACCTTTCAAGGTTGTCTGCAGATCAGGTAAAAAGAGAGGCAATTCTTGAACTGCGTTCAGGATATTTTCTCTCTGGGAGTGATTGTTCCAGTTTCAGTAAAGGAACAGGGCTAGGATTCTATTCAAATCTGTCTGTGGTTCCCAAGAAAGAGGGAACTTTTCGTCCCATTTTAGACCTAAAGTGTCTCAACAAGTTTCTCAGGGTGCCATCCTTCAAAATTGAGACCATTTGGTCCATTTTTCCTTTGGTCCAAGAAGGTCAGTTCATGATGACCATAGACCTGAAGGACGCATATCTTCATGTCCCTATTCACAGGGATCATCACAAATTCCTGAGATTCTCTTTTCTAGACAAACCTTTTCAGTTCGTGGCTCTTCCATTTGGCCTTGCTACAGCTCCCAGAATTTTTTCAAAGGTTCGGGGGGCTCTCTTGGCAGTGATCAGGTCTCGGGGAATTGCAGTGGCGCCTTACTTAGATGACATTTTTGTTCAGGTGCCATCTTTCAACAAGCAATCTCCCATACAGAGATCTTGTTGTCTTTTGTACGTTCCCACGGATGGAAAGTGAATCTGGGAAAGCGTTCCCTTGTTCCAGCTACAAGCAAGGTGTTTTTATGGACTATAATAGATTCCCTATCTATGAAAATTTTTCTGACGGAAGTCATAAAATCCAAAATTCTCTCTGCTTGCCTTTCTCTTCAGTCTACTGTTCGACCATCAGTAGCTCAGTGTATGGAGGTGATTGGTCTGATGGTCACTTCCATGGACATCATTCAATTTGCTCGATTCCATTTGAGAGCTCTACAGTTATGCATGCTCAGGAATGGAATGGAAACCATTTGGATCTGTCTTAGAGGATAGATCTAGATGTGTCAACAAGAGACTCTCTTCCGTGGTGGTTTTCTCAGGAACATCTGTCTCAGGGCACATGCTTCCGGATACCACCTTGGGTGATTGTGACCATGGATGCCAGCCTGCTAAGCTAGGGAGCAGTCTGGGACTTGTTAAGGGCACAGGGATTATGGACCTGGGAGGAGTCTGCTCTCCCCATAAACATCTTTAGGAGTTTAGAGCGATTTACAATTCTCTGATAACTTGGCCTCAGTTAGCTTTAGCCCGATTTATCAGATTTCAGTCGGACAATATCACCTCAGTGACTTACATCAACCACCAGGGTGGAACTCTGAGTTCCTTAGCCATGAGCAGGTGACTCGGATTATTCAGTGGGCGAAAGTTCACAATTGTTTTCTATCTGCAATCCAGATTCCAGGAGTGGACAATTGGGAAGCGGATTTTCTGAACAGACAGACATTTCATCCCGGGGAGTGGGGTCTCTATCCGGAGGTGTTTTCCAGGTTAATCCTAAAAGGGGGGTGCCGGAGTTAGATCTGATGGCATCCCGGCAGAATTATTATTATTATCAGGTATTTGTAGAGCGCCAACAGGTTCCGCAGTGCTATGAGCATAGGTGGTATATAAAAACGATTACAGGAATCGCATGGGGAGAGGGTCCTGCCGAGATTTGCACTGTTGTAGTTGGCTCTTATGAAGGTGAACTACAAACATCTGGGCTCATAGGCTTACATGCTATGGGGTTTTAGGGGATAGCAGTGGAGATAGGAAGGTTAGTGTAGGTTGAAAGCGTCCCTGAATAGTAGAGTCTTCAGGGAGCACTTGAAGCTTTTAAAACTAGGGGAGATTTTGGAGCGAGGCAGAGAGTTCCATAAGATGGGAGCCAGTCTGGAGAAATCTTGTAGACTGGAATGTGAGGAGGTAACGAGAGAGGAGGAGAGTAGGAGATCATGAGAGGAGCGAAGGGGACGGGAGGGAGAGTACCTGGAGACAATGTCTGAGATGTAGGGGGGAACAATGCAATTGAGGGCTTTGTGTGTCAGAGTGAGAATTTTGTGTTTAATCCTGGAGGCAAGAGGAAGCCAGTGAAGGGATTGGCAGAGTGGTGCAGCAGATGAAGAGCGACGTGCAAGGAAGATGAGCCTGGCAGAGGCATTCATTATGGATTGTAAAGGAGATAGGCAGGAGCTAGGGAGACCAGAGAGGATAGGGTTGCAGTAGTTGAAGCGGGAAAGGATGAGAGAGTGGATTAAAATCTTTGTTGTGTCTTGTGTAAGGAAATGTCTAATTTTAGCAATGTTTTTAAGGTGGAAGCGGCAGGCTTTAGCCAAGGGCTGAATATGAGGAGTGAAAGAAAGATCTAAGTCAAGTGTGAACCCAAGACATCGGGCATGTGAGGTTGGGGTAATGATGGAGTTATCAACAGTTATAGAGACATGGGGGTTGGAGATTTTGGAAAAAGGGGGGAAAATAAGGAGCTCAGTTTTTGAGAGAATTAGCTTGAGGTAGTGAGAGGACATCCAAGATGAGATGTGAGAGAGACAGTTAGTGACACAGGTTGGCAAGGAAGGAGATAGTTCTGGTGCAGAGAGGTAGATTTTGGTATCGCCGGCATACAAATGATAATGAAACCCGTGGGACTTTATTAAGGAACCTAGTGATGACGTGTAGATTGAGAAGAGAAGGGGACAGAGCCTTGCGGTACCCCACCAGAAAGAGGAAATGGGGCACAGGATGCCCCAGAGAAGGCTACACTAAAGGTACTGTTAGACAAATAGGAAGAGAACCAAGAGAGAGCGGTGTCACAGAAGGATTGGAGGGTATGGAGCAAAAGAGGGTGGTCGACAGTATCAAAGGCTGCGGACAGATCAAGGAGGATAAGTAGAGAGAAGTGGACTTTTGATTTTGCTGTAAGTAACCTTGGTAACCTTAGCAATTGCTGTCTCTGTTGAGTGAAGGGGGCGAAATCCAGATTGCAGTGGGTCAAGGAGGGAGTTTAATGTAAGGAAATGGGATAGACGTGCATATACTAGCTTTTCCAGAAGCTTTGAGGCAAGAGGTATTAGGGAAATAGGGCGGTAGTTGAATGGGGAGGTTGGATCGAGAGAAGGTTTTTTGAGGATAGGTGTGACTAATGCATGTTTAAGAGATGTTGGAACTATACCAGTGCTGAGGGAGAGGTTGAAGATGTGTGCGAGTATAGGTGTTACGTATCCTCTCACTGATTCTCTCAAGGAGTGAGATTATAGATTGAAGTTATTGGAGCTCAACTGCAGAATCGTATAAGAATTGATACTTATGTGTAAGAGTAGTTTGTATCAGCTCCTTAAGTATAACACTACTGAGCATGTGTTATATCAAATAAGGAAGTGAGTTTTAGTCTTGATAATCCACAAGGTATTACAGGATATTAGCTGAACTCATAAGAAATAAGTTAACAGTTAGTCTATGGAAATTTACTATAGGAACAGTTCTGAAACTATTTTATGAAATTGATAGTAACAGCTGAGCGGAAAACAGTTCTGCGAGTGAATGTAAGCAGAGGAATACAACCAAGATCTTAAGTATTTGGAACGAACTCCAAACAAATAATGTTGTCAAATGTGAGAGTCTTATGTCACAGATATAGGTAGGCTTTTATCAATTACCTCTCCTGTAGTGCTTGAGTAACACTGGGTTTTGCTGCAGCATCCGAGCAGCATATGCAGATCAACAGCGTTTAGGAAGAAAGAGAGCGGGTCAGATGAGACACGCTGAATCTTGCGGAGTTCCGGTGAGTCACTGTGTGTGAGACTGCTCCGTTGTAGCGCTGCGCAGCGATAAGGCTCAGAGTCTGTTGTTCACTTAATCAGCAGTGAAGAGGAAATGTGGAGGAACCTTTACAATCCAGTAGCGATTGGTAGGAATCAGGTAGGTGACAAATGAGCGTCAGTTAGGGTTGCTTCCCAGTAGGAATATGAGATCCAGAAATTAACATTAAAGAGACGAATTGAGGATAAGAAGTTTCTTTATCTCAAACTTTGTAATGCAAGTAGAAGTGCTCATGGAGCAGTAGCTTGCAAACTAAACAGAATACTAAGCGCCGAGCGCTGTGAGGCCAGGTGTTATATTAGCTAGGTAGGTAAGGTAACTGAGCGCTGCAGGGTCCTAAAAGGTACAGACTCTGACAATAGGGAATGCCAAGCTTCCAAGGTACGGTTCAAGGTCAAGAGATCCGCAGGAAGCTCTTGTAGATGCTCTGGCGATGCCTTGGGGGTACGGTCTAGTTTATCTGTTTCCTCCATTTGCTCTCCTTCCACGAGTCATTGCTCGTATCAAACAGGAGAGAGTGTTGGTAATTTGAATTGCTCCTGCATGGCCGCCCACGATCTGGTATGCAGACCTAGTGAACATGTCGTCTCTGCCTCCTTGGACGCTGCCTCTGAGGAAGGATCTTCTAACTCTATGCCCGTTCTTCCATCTAAATCTCGTTTCTCTGAAACTGACTGCTTGGAGATTGATGCTTAGTTTTGTCTAAACGAGTCGGTCATTTAGACCATTATCCAGGCTCGCAAGCCTGTTACTTGTAAAATTTACCATAAGGTATGGCGTAAATACCTTTTATTGGTGTGAATCTAAGGGCTACTCTTGGAGTACGTTTAGGATTCCTAGAATTTTGACTTTTCTCCAGGAAGGTCTGGAGAAGGGGTTGTCAGTCAGTACTCTGAAAGGTCCGATTTATACTTTATCTATTCTGTTACATAAGCATTTGGTGGTGTGTTTAAATTGGTTACTCCTCCTTGGAGTCTTAACCTTGTTCTTAAGGTTTTGCAGCAGGCTTTGTTTGAGCCAATGCATTCCATAGATATTAATTTATCTTGGAAGGTTTTGTTGCTATTTCTTCTGCAAGGAGAGTTTCGGAACTCTCTGCTTTGCATTATGATTCTCCTTACATTATCTTTCATGTGGATAAGGTGGTGCTACGTACTAGGTTGGGTTTTCTTCCTAAAGTGATTTCGGTTAGGAATATTAATCAGGAAATCGTTGTTCCTTCTCTCTGTCCTAATCCTCCTTCTCATAAGGAGCATCTGTTGCACTAGGACTGTCTCGTCTTCTTGGGCTTTCAAAAATGAAGCTTCTGTGGAACAGATTTGCAAGGCTGCAACTTGGTCCTCTCTGCATACTTTTTCAAAATTTTCCAAATTTGATACTTTTGCTTTGGCTGAGGCTTCTTTTGGGAGAAAGGTTCTTCAAGTGGTGGTGCCTTCTGTTTAGGTCTGCCTGTCTTGTTCTCCCTCCCTAGTCATCTTTGTCCTCTAGCTTGGGTATTGGTTCCCACTAGTAATCAATGACGTTGTGGACCATATCTTTGGAAAGAAAACAAAATTTATGCTATGATAAATTTCTTTCTTTCCGGGTATGGTGAGTCCATGACCCCACCCTTATATTTAAGACAGTTATTTTTTACTAAACCTCAGGCACCCCTACACCTTTCTGTTATTCCTTTTTCCATTTCCCTTCGGTCAAATGACTGGGGATTATGGGAAGGGGAGTGATATTTAACAGCTTTGCTGTGGTGCTCTTTGCCGCCTCCTGCTGGACAGGAGAGATATTCCCACTAGTAATTGATGACGTTGTGGACTCCCCATATCCGGAAAGAAATTTATCAGGTAAGCATACATTTTTGTTTTTTTACACTGATTGTTATATTTTTAGTACTATTCTTACATTTTTTTTTTCTAGTCAATCTAATTCCACCTTTGTGTTAACACTTGCTGGCAAAAAAAGATACTGTTATTAGGGGTATTTCAGGGCTGGAAGGACCTTGTTATGACTGATATACTTTTGGAAAAGTTTTTCTCTGTGAAAAGCATTATTGGGTTAAAAGAGACTGCTCCCAGGTGGTAAATCGCCATAAAACAAGCTAACGCAAGAGAGCGTTTTTATTTCTGTATGTGTTTACATTATGACCCTGGGAAGTCTGCCTAAGGGAGATGGGGGGGAAACAAGAAGTAGACTTCTTGCCCAGTGTTCTTAGAGGAATATGTCTGCACCTCACTGACGAAGCCCAATGAATGCCGAAACAATCATCTGGGGTTGCCGTGTTCCTTGTTCAGAGAGGGATTGCCTGGTATATCTGGGCTGGACTGACCTTGATAGGCAGGATTTGACTGAGATACTACAGGAAATTTCTACTCTGTGAATAGCATAATTTGTCTAAAAGAGGCTGTTCACAGGTGGTAAATTGCCATAGAATAGTCAAACAAATAATTGACCTGGTGTTCATTCCTGAGAGAGCGCTTCTCTTTCTGTGTGTGTTTATAAGACTAGAAACTGTGTAAAGTCTGTATTGGGCAAATTTATGGTGGAATCTTTTCTATTGCACCAGAGGAATCTGCAGAATATTTTTAAGCAATTGATTCTGTTTCTGATGGGAACATTTCTGAGGCTTATGCGCCTGTTTCTTCAGATTGGTTTAAACCAGGCTCTGAGTTCAATGAATATTTCTCTGTCTCAGAGGCTATCGAATCTATGTATTTAGCCAATATTTTGGAACCAGAAAAGCTGCTTGGGGTGCATCAAATAATATTGAAGCACTTTCCTTTGTGTAAATCAATGCATATTTAGTTTTCTACTCCGCCTAAGGTGGATACTGCCATCTCTAGACTCATGCTGCTATCTCTAGACTCTCTAAGAAAATTATTTTCCCATTGATGATGTTGGTACATTTAAAGACTTAATGGATAAATAGATTAAACAAAATCTAAATAGATTATATCTTCAACAAGGGGCCATGTTTCATGCTCTACTTGCTTTATTTGTTGTCCTCAGAGCTACTGATATGTGCTCTGATAATTTGTCACAAATTGTGCCTGAAATTCAAAATGCAACACCTTTTCTTTCATATCATAAGAAAGTTACCTTACTTCATCTGCTGCCTCAGAGATGTTGGAGCTTAAAGGGACACTCGAGTCACGTTTTAAGATACTTTCCAATTTCATTCTATTATCAAATTTTGCACAGTCTCTTTTATATTCACACTTTCTGGGGAACAAGATCCTTGTGTGCACAAGCTCACAGGTTATATGTATACTAGTCTCTGATTGGCTGATGTTTGTCACATGGTATGGGTGGCCAGAAAATGGGAGAAAAAATAATTTTCTCAGAAAAACATCTACTGCTTATCTGATATTCAGTGCTATTGTATTGTCTTTTTATTATGTACTTGTTACGTATGTAATTCTACTGCATTGAGTGGTCCTTTTAAAGCGATAGTAACCTTAGTGTAACTAGGGTTCATAGAATAGGGAGCGGAGGTAGCCGTTTAGCTTGAAGGTCCTGGGAACGTCAGATCCAAACACAAGGCAGCCGGTGTAAGTAAAAATGTGCACCTTATGCCTGTTTTTTCTGACTGCAGCATAAATAAGAGCAAAAACCTCTACTGATCTGCTTATGACCTACTATCTGAAGCTATACTAACTGCACTGTACTTTAATGGACTGTGCAACTCAAAACAGACTTTTTAACCTTTTTAAAATATTTCATTTAATTGTGTATTTGTGATATGTATGTTATGTGTTTAAACTGATATGTAATATATATTTTTTATGCCTGGTTTCATTTATATGCCTATATTTTACATACAATTATTTATATATATATATATATATATATATATATATATATATACTTCATATTTCAACAGAATTTATTAAGTCGGCTATAACACATAGCGCAGCGCAAGTGCATACTCTCTGTACATTTGATGTACTGAGAATTCTCTCTTTTTCATAGTAACCTATCCTTTTGTGCATAGGCAACTGTACCAGAATGTAACATTCCTTTAAGAAGGATTCCTTTTGTGTGCAAGATTTGAGGTTTCATACCCAGACCAGAGGCAGTGGCAAGTCCTTTCCAGTCCATTAGGCTAAAAAACAATTATGGTTTTCTGGCCTAAATTTCCCTGCTTGGAGGCAGACTCTCCCATTCCCAGGAGGTTTGGGCATCCAGCATTTCAGATAAATGGGTTCTCAGTCTTCTAGAAAGAGCATATTTTCTGGAGTTCAAAAGAAAATGTTGTCTGCCTCATTTAATAAAATAGCCACTCCAGAAGAATCTGTTAAAGCTAGAAGCTATGTGCCAATTTGTCAGCGAGCTTTTGATTGAACATGGCATTCAGGGGGTTCCTATTCATCAAAATATTCAGGGTTTTTATTCTCCACCTTTCCTGGTGAAAAAGCAAGACTGTTCTTTGAAACATGTGTTGGTTCTGCAAAAAATAAATTAATTAATAAAATTTCAAAGTTTCAAGATGGATTCTGTTATTTCAGTCATCAATCTGATGCCTCCAAAGGTATTTCTCCCCTCAGTCGATCTCAAAGATGCATATTTTCATTTTCCAATCACATTATTCCACAGAAAGTATTTAACTTTCACATTTGAAGGCCGTCACTTACAGTTTGCAGTGCTTTCATTTCGGCATTTCTACAGCTCAATTTCTTCACAAAGGTCTTTGTTTCTTTGGTGACAGACCTCAGCGGAGTGTTTGTCATTCATTACTTAGACGGTATTATTCTACTAGCAAGTTCCCTGAAGTGAGCGTATCTTCAGACAAATTCTGCTGCATTTTCTTCAGGATCTTGGTTGGCTTATACATTTCCAAAAAAGCCATCTTATTCCTTCACAAAAGCTGGTATTTTTAGGAGCCCAATTCGACACATTAAAAGGGATATTGTCTCTACCAACATCATGTATCCAGTTCTTAAGGAAACATTTTCAAAACCTCCACCATGTCAAGCAGCTTACAGTGCATAAAATAATTATACTGTTGGGTCACATAGCTTCAGTCATTTATGTGGTGAAATGGGCAAGATGGTGAATGCATCCTTTCCAATGCCATTTTCTAAGACATTTTAAGAAAACAAGCAGTCTGTCTCACCAGATTTCCTTTCTAATGGAGCTAATGAAAATTCTTAATTGGTGGTTCCAGACCCATAATCTTTTCAGAGGCCAGATTGAATTCTGCTTCAAACGGATGCCTGCAAACAAGTCTAGGGTGCTCTTTGTCAGGGGCATTATGCACAAGGGACTTGGGACAGGCACATCCGGTCCTTGCCATAAATGTGTTTGAGATCAGAACCTTCAGGTTTTGCTTCATTTCAGGACCTTTTTGCAGGAAGAGCAGTAAAGATGCTTTCAGACAACAGGACTGCAATGACTTTTATTCAGTTCCATGGAGGAACAAGGAATCTGTCTGCTTTAAAGAAAATTACGCCAGCCTTCAGCTGGGCTCAGTATCATGTTAAAAGTATGGCTGCAGTTCATTTTCTAGGTACAGAGAATCTCACTGCAGATTACCTAAGCAAACACCAGATGTATCCAATGGAATGGCAGACCAACAAGAGATTGTTTTAAATGATTGTGCATAGATGGGGTTTTCCGGAGATCGATCTAATGGCTTCCTGTGTAAATTGACAGATTCCAAGATTCTGCAGTCACTTTTCAACACCTCGGGCTCTAGGAGTCGATGCTCTACTCCAGGAATGGCAACTCATGCTCATTTAACCATTCTCTCCAATTCCTCTAATCTCTTATCTCCTGATAACCATTTTCTCCTCACAAGCCCTGGTTTCAACTGGTTCCATGGCCTCTTCCAGTTTCTTGGGATATGCTATGTCAAGGTCCAGTGGTTCATCCCAATCCACAACAGTTCACGTAAACGGCATGGTTACTGAGGATGCCTGACGTCGACAGATGAATACTTCAGCTTCTGTTATACAAACCTTAGACTAGAAAGAGTTCTACTTCTAGAAATTATTATAGAATATGGGATGTTTTCTCTAAATGGATGATTCAGCATAATGCTTCTACAGCATCTTTTTTTTTTTTTTGTCTTTTGCAACTGCTTGATTTCCTACGTGATGGTTTTCTCTAAGGACTTATCACTAGAACCTCAAAGGTTCCTTTTATTGTTTTCCATCAGGAAAAGGTCATTTTATGGACTGCGTCTGAATTTCTACCTAAGGTTGTCTCTGACTTCTATATAGATCGGGATATTGTGCTTCCTTCCTTTTGTCCAGGATCATAGGGAAAACAGTTATACTGTCTGGAAGTGGTATGCTGTTTGCACATTTATGTTAAAAGAACACAAGATATTCACAAGACATATCAGCTGTTCATAGTTCCTAAAGCTCCTTGAAAGGGTCAAGCTCCTAAAAAAACATAATTTATGTAAGAACTTACCTGATAAATTAATTTCTTTCATATTGGCAAGAGTCCATGAGCTAGTGACATATGGGATATACAATCCTACCAGGAGGGGCAAAGTTTCCCAAACCTCAAAATGCCTATAAATACACCCCTCACCACACCCACAATTCAGTTTAACGAATAGCCAAGAAGTGGGGTGATAAAGAAATGAGTAGAAAGCATCAACAAAGGAATTTGGAAATAATTGTGCTTTATACAAAAAAAATCATAACCACCATAAAAAGGGTGGGCCTCATGGACTCTTGCCAATATGAAAGAAATTAATTTATCAGGTAAGTTCTTACATAAATTATGTTTTTTTTCATGTAATTGTTAAGAGTCCATGAGCTAGTGACGTATGGGATAGCAATACCCAAGATGTGGAACTCCACGCAAGAGTCACTAGAGAGGGAGGGATAAAATAAAAACAGCCTTTTTCCACTGAAAAAATAAATCCACAACCCAAAATATGAGTTTTAATCTCATAAATGAAAGGAAAAAACTTAAATCGCAAGCAGAAGAATCAAACTGAAACAGCTGCCTGAAGAACTTTTCTACCAAAAACTGCTTCCGAAGAAGCAAATACATCAAAATTGTAGAATTTAGTAAATGTATGCAAAGACGACCATGTTGCAGCTTTGCAAATCTTATCAACTGAAACTTCATTATTAAAAGTCCACAAAGTGGAGACTGATCTAGTAGAATGAGCTGTAATTCTCTGAGTTGGGGCTTGACCCGACTCCAAATAAGCTTGATTAATCAAAAGCTTTAACCACGAAGCCAAGGAAACGGCAGGTGCCTTCTGACCTTTCCTGGAACCTGAAAAGATAACAAATAGACTAGAAGTATTCCTGAAATCTTTAGTAGCTTCAACATAATATTTCGGAGCTCTCACCACATCCAAAGAATGTAAAGATCTCTCCAAAGAATTCTTAGGATTAGGACACAAAGAAGGAACAACAATTTCTCTATTAATGTTGTTAGAATTTACAACCTTAGGTAAGAATTAGACATGTGCGATTCGATTCAGTCCGAATTTGTCGAATTCGGAGATTCGGATCGATTCGAATTTCCGAATTGCGGTAGTGCCGAATCTACCGAAGAAATCAGAATCGATTCAAATTTATTCGGTAGATTCAGATAGATTCGGATGGCCGTGTATTACACTAGTATTGTACAGTATACTAGTGTAATACACAGCACATCCCACTTAACACTGACCGAAATTCCGAATTGATTCGAACTGAATCGAACCGAATGTTTCACGAATCTGAAAGAATCCAAATGAATCCGAAACTAATTTATTTGATTTCTTCCGAATTCGAATCGTTCCGAACCGAAATTCGAATCATTCCGAACCGAGTTTTTCGAAGCTGCACAAGTCTAGTAAGAATTTAAATGAAGTCCGCAAAGCTGCTTTATCCTGATGAAAAATCAGAAAAGGAGATTCACAAGAGAAAGCTGATAATTCAGAAACTCTTCTAGCAGAAGAGATGGCCAAAAGAAACAACACTTTCCAAGAAAGTATTTTAATGTCCAAAGAATGCATAGGCTCAAATGGAGGAGCCTGTAAAGCCTTCAAAACCAAATTAAGACTCCAAGGAGGAGAGATTGATTTAATGACAGGCTTGATACGAACCAAAGCCTGCACAAAACAATGAATATCAGGAAGTTTAGCAGTCTTTCTGTGAAATAAGACAGAAAGTGCAGAGATTTGTCCTTTCAGATAAACCTTTATCCAAACCATCCTGAAGAAACTGTAAAATTCGAAAAGAATGCCAAGAGAATTTATGAGAGGAACACCTTGAAACGCAAGTCTTCCAGACTCGATAATAAATATTTCTAGAAACCGATTTATGAGCCTGCAACATAGTATTAATCACAGAGTCAGAAAAACCTCTATGACAAAGCACTAAGCATTCAATTTCCATACCATCAAATTCAATGATTTGAGATCCTGATGGAAAAACGTACCTTTAGATAGGTCTGGCCTTAATGGAAGTGGCCAAGGTTGGCAACTGGACATCCGAACAAGATCCACATACCAAAACCTGTGAGGCCATGCTGGAGCCACCAATAGCGCAAACAATTGCTCCATGATGATCTTGGAAATCACTCTTGGAAGAACTAGAGGCGGGAAAATATAAGCAGGTTAAAACACCAAGGAAGTGTCAATGCATCCACTGCTTCCGCCTGAAGATCCCTGGACCTGGACAGGTACCTGGGAAGTTTCTTGTTTAGATGAGATGCCATCAGATCTATTTCTGGAAGACCCAACATCTGAACAACTTGAGAAAACACATCTGGATGGAGAGACCACTCTCCTGGATGTAAAGTCTGACGACTGAGGTATTCCGCTTCCCAATTGTCTATACCTGGGATATGAACCGCAGAAATTAGACAGGAGCTGGATTCCGCCCAAACAAGTATCCGATATACAAGTATCCGATATACTGTGAGTCCCACCCTAATGATTGACATATGCCACAGTTGTGATATTGTCTGTCTGAAAACAAATGAACGGTTCTCTCTTCAATAGAGGCCAAAACTGAAGAGCCCTGAGAATCGCACGGAGTTCAAAAATATTTATTGGTAATCTCGCCTCTTGAGATTTCCAAACCCCTTGTGCTGTCAGAGATCCCCAACCTGAAAGACTTGCATCTGTTGTGATCACAGTCCAGGTTGGACGAACGAAAGAGGCCCCTAGAACAATACGATGGTGATCTAACCACCAAGTCAGAGATAGTTGAACATTGGGATTTAAGGATATTAATTGTGATATCCTTGTATAATCCCTGCACCATTGGTTCAGCATACAAAGCTGGAGAGGTCTCATATGAAAACGAGCAAAAGGGATCGCATACGATGCTGCAGTCATGAGACCTAAAACTTCCATTCACATAGCTACTGAAGGGAATGACTGAGACTGAAGGTTCCGACAAGCTGCCACCAATTTCAAAGTCTCTTGTCTGTTAAAGAAGTACCAGGCCTATTCCATTCCTTAGAAATCATATCAGAAATAGCATCAGGAACTGGAAAAACCTCTGGAATAACCACAGGAGGTTTATAAACAGAATTTAAACGTTTACTAGTTTTAATATCAAGAGGACTAGTTTCCCCCATACCCAATGTAATCAACACTTCTTTTAACAAAGAATGAATATACTCCATTTAAAATAAATAAGAAGATTTGTCAGTGTCAATATCTGAGGCAGGATCTTCTGAATCAGATATATCCCCATCAGAGAAGGATAAATCAGCATATTGCCGGTCATTTGAAATTTCATCAATTTTATGAGATGTTTTAAAAGACCTTTTACGTTTATTAGAAGGCGGGATGGTAGACAAAACCTTTTGAATTGAATCAGAATTCTTTTAAATTTACAGGTATATCTTGTGCATTAGATGTTGAAGGAACAGCAACAGGTAATGAACTACTACTGATGGATACATTCTCTGCATGTAAAAGTTTATCATGACAACTATTACAAACCACAGCAGGAGATATAACCTCCACAAGTTTACAACAAATACACTTAGCTTTGGTAGAACTGTTATCAGGCAGCAGGGATCCAACATAGACTTCTGAGACAGGATCAGATTGAGACATCTTGCAAATGTAAGAGAAAAAAACAGCATATAAAGCAAAATAATCAATTTCCTTATATGGCAGTTTCAGGAATGGGAAAAAAATGCAAACAGCATAGCCCTCTGATAGAGAAAAAAGGCAACAGGCATATAGGAATGGGGTCTTAAATAATTAAAATATTTTTTGGCGCCAAAAACGTCTGAATGACACACTTGTGTCACAGATGACGCAACCTTGTGAAGGACTCGGCGTCAACTAAGACGCCGTAAATGATGAATTTGCGTCAACTAACGTAACTTTGCGACAAAAAAATCTCACGCCAAGAATGACGCAATAAACTTTGGCATTTTGCGCCCTTGCGAGCCTAATTCTGCCCGCGAATTTAAAAGACGGTCAATTGAAAAAAAGACTAAACCCCAGGTAAGAAAAAAATTTTTTTTTCTTAAAAATACATTTCCCAGATATGAAACTGACAGTCTGCAAAAGGAAATATATTTGCCATGATTCAGGTTTCAGTATAAGTACAATACATATATTTAGAACTTTATATAAATACATAAAGTGCCAAACCATAGCTGAGAGTGTCTTAAGTAATAAAAACATACTTACCAAAAGACACCCATCCACATATAGCAGATAGCCAAACTATTTCTGAAACGGTTATCAGTAGAGGTAATGGAATATGAGAGTATATCGTCGATCTGAAAAGGGAGGTAGGAGATGAATCTCTACGACCGATAACAGAGAACCTATGAAATAGATCCCCCGTGAGGAAAACCATGGCATTCAATAGGTGATACTCCCTTCACATCCCTCTGACATTCACTGTACTCTGAGAGGAATCAAGCTTCAAAATGCTAAGAAGCGCATATCAACGTAAAAATCTTAGCACAAACTTACTTCACCACTTCCATAGGAGGCAAAGTTTGAAAAAACTGAATTGTGGGTGTGGTGAGGGGTGTATTTATAGGCATTTTGAGGTTTGGGAAACTTTGCCCCTCCTGGTAGGATTGTATATCCCATACGTCACTAGCTCATGGACTCTTGCCAATTACATGAAAGAAATCTACTATTTCTTGTTGGATTGTCCAGGCTATAATCAGAACATACAAAGAAAAGGGCAAACAGGTACTGGATGGGTTTAGGGCACATTCTACTTTGGCGCAGTTGCAGCTTCCTGGGCTCTTGAAGTGAATGAAATTTGTCAGTCTTCAGTTCAAAAATCCTATCATATCTTCGTATCACACTATAGACTTGAGGTGGAACAGTCTGCTTCTGCTAAGTTTGGTTGCAAGATTTTGTCTTCTGTTTTGTCTTAAATAATCTATTGTTATATATGTTGCAGTGTGATATATGTGGCTTTGATGTTTTTTACCCCCATCCATACTTGTTGGTGTTATTGCTATTTACTCCTCTCACAGTATTAAGTATTAAGTATTACCAGGGAAGGCCAAGATAAGTAGAAATTATCACCAAAATATAAGCAGTTTCTATATCTTGGGTAATACTTACCAGGCTCCCCCCATCTACCTGGTCCACCTATCTTGGCTGAACATGACTCAGAAGATGGGGGAGTTACCTTTATACATGTAACTAGGGGAGTTGGCTGTTCTGTCCACACCCCTTGGGAGAGGAGTTTTCAGTGGTATTACCCAGGAATAATGTAAAAATATAAGGCAATGCTTATATTTTCGTGATAGTTTCTACTTATCCATTGTGTGTATGTGTATTGATGTGATGATATAGATCTGTAATTTTAAAAAAAAGTAATTTTAATGGGTTGTGAAAAAGTCCCCCCCACCAGTCCTGATCTAAGCACTATTTCTTTACCATTATTTGTCTTTTTTTCTCTCTCCAGGTAGCTGTTGTTAAACTGAAGGGCAGTGGTAAAGTTTTTGCCATGAAAATACTACATAAGTGGGAGATGTTAAAACGGGCAGAGGTGAGTGACATCTGTTTGACATTTTTCATCACACCAAATATGTCCTAGTATAATATTCCATTATATACACACTCTCTCTGAATATTGCTTTTAAATATTGTTATTAAATATTGATTTGATTTGGATCTCTCTTCTGTTCACTCACTTTGCATTTTGTTAAATACACACACACACACACACATACACGCATAAATATATATATATATATATATATATATACACACACAGTATATACTGACGTAGCTACTAAATTCATGATCAGTTATGGGTATTATACGTTCTGAAACATTTTTCTTTCATGTAATTAGCAAGAGTCCATGAGCTAGTGACGTATGGGATATACATTCCTACCAGGAGGGGCAAAGTTTCCCAAACCTCAAAATGCCTATAAATACACCCCTCACCACACCCACAATTCAGTTTTACAAACTTTGCCTCCGATGGAGGTGGTGAAGTAAGTTTGTGCTAGATTCTACGTTGATATGCGCTCCGCAGCAAGTTGGAGCCCGGTTTTCCTCTCAGCGTGCAGTGAATGTCAGAGGGATGTGAGGAGAGTATTGCCTATTTGAATGCAGTGATCTCCTTCTAAGGGGTCTATTTCATAGGTTCTCTGTTATCGGTCGTAGAGATTCATCTCTTACCTCCCTTTTCAGATCGACGATATACTCTTATATATACCATTACCTCTGCTGATTCTCGTTTCAGTACTGGTTTGGCTATCTGCTATATGTAGATGAGTGTCCTGGGGTAAGTAAGTCTTATTTTCTGTGACACTCCTAGCTATGGTTGGGCACTTTGTTTATAAAGTTCTAAATATATGTATTCAAACATTTATTTGCCTTGACTCAGAATGTTCAACTTTCCTTATTTTCAGACAGTCAGTTTCATATTTGGGATAATGCATTTTAATTTAACATTTTTCTTACCTTAAAATTTGACTTTTTCCCTGTGGGCTGTTAGGCTCGCGGGGGCTGAAAATGCTTCATTTTATTGCGTCATTCTTGGCGCTGACTTTTTTGGCGCAAAAATTCTATTTCCGTTTCCGGCGTCATACGTGTCGCCGGAAGTTGCGTCATTTTTTGACGTTATTTTGCGCCAAAAATGTCGGCGTTCCGGATGTGGCGTCATTTTTGGCGCCAAAAAGCATTTAGGCGCCAAATAATGTGGGCGTTTTATTTGGCGCGAAAAATATGGGCGTCACTTTTGTCTCCACATTATTTAAGTCTCATTTTTTATTGCTTCTGGTTGCTAGAAGCTTGTTCTTTGGCATTTTTTCCCATTCCTGAAACTGTCATTTAAGGAATTTGATCAATTTTGCTTTATATATATGTTGTTTTTTCTCTTACATATTGCAAGATGTCTCACGTTGCATCTGAGTCAGAAGATACTACAGGAAAATCGCTGTCAAGTGCTGAATCTACCAAAGCTAAGTGTATCTGCTGTAAACTTTTGGTAGCTATTCCTCCAGCTGTTGTTTGTATTGATTGTCATGACAAACTTGTTAAAGCAGATAATATTTCCTTTAGTAAAGTACCATTGCCTGTTGCAGTTCCTTCAACATCTAAGGTGCAGAATGTTCCTGATAATATAAGAGATTTTGTTTCTGAATCCATAAAGAAGGCTATGTCTGTTATTTCTCCTTCTAGTAAACGTAAAAAATCTTTTAAAACTTCTCTCCCTACAGATGAATTTTTAACTGAACATCATCATTCTGATTCTGATGATTCCTCTGGTTCAGAGGATTCTGTCTCAGAGGTTGATGCTGATAAATCTTCATATTTATTTAAAATGGAATTTATTCGTTCTTTACTTAAAGAAGTACTAATTGCTTTAGAAATAGAGGATTCTGGTCCTCTTGATACTAATTCTAAACGTTTAGATAAGGTATTTAAAGCTCCTGTGGTTATTCCAGAAGTTTTTCCTGTTCCTAATGCTATTTCTGCAGTAATTTCCAAAGAATGGGATAATTTGGGTAATTCATTTACTCCTTCTAAACGTTTTAAGCAATTATATCCTGTGCCGTCTGACAGATTAGAATTTTGGGACAAGATCCCTAAAGTTGATGGGGCTATTTCTACCCTTGCTAAACGTACTACTATTCCTACGTCAGATGGTACTTCGTTTAAGGATCCTCTAGATAGGAAAATTGAGTCCTTTCTAAGAAAAGCTTATCTGTGTTCAGGTAATCTTCTTAGACCTGCTATATCTTTGGCTGATGTTGCTGCAGCTTCAACTTTTTGGTTGGAAACTTTAGCGCAACAAGTAACACATCGTGATTCTCATGATATTATTATTCTTCTTCAACATGCTAATAATTTTATCTGTGATGCCATTTTTGATATTATCAGAGTTGATGTCAGGTTTATGTCTCTAGCTATTTTAGCTAGAAGAGCTTTATGGCTTAAAACTTGGAATGCTGATATGGCTTCTAAATCAACTTTACTTTCCATTTCTTTCCAGGGTAACAAATTATTTGGTTCTCAGTTGGATTCCATTATTTCAACTGTTACTGGTGGGAAAGGAACTTTTTTACCACAGGATAAAAAATCTAAAGGTAAAAACAGGGCTAATAATCGTTTTCGTTCCTTTCGTTTCAACAAAGAACAAAAGCCTGATCCTTCATCCTCAGGAGCAGTTTCAGTTTGGAGACCATCTCCAGTCTGGAATAAATCCAAGCCAGCTAGAAAGGCAAAGCCTGCTTCTAAGTCCACATGAAGGTGCGGCCCTCATTCCAGCTCAGCTGGTAGGGGGCAGGTTACGTTTTTTCAAGGCAATTTGGATCAATTCTGTTCACAATCTTTGGATTCAGAGCATTGTTTCAGAAGGGTACAGAATTGGTTTCAAGTTGAGACCTCCTGCAAAGAGATTTTTTCTTTCCCGTGTCCCAGTAAATCCAGTAAAAGCTCAAGCATTTCTGAAATGTGTTTCAGATCTAGAGTTGACTGGAGTAATTATGCCAGTTCCAGTTCCGGAACAGGGGATGGGGTTTTATTCAAATCTCTTCATTGTACCAAAGAAGGAGAATTCTTTCAGACCAGTTCTGGATCTAAAAATATTGAATCGTTATGTAAGGATACCAACGTTCAAGATGGTAACTGTAAGGACTATCTTACCTTTTGTTCAGCAAGGGAATTATATGTCCACAATAGATTTACAGGATGCATATCTGCATATTCCGATTCATCCAGATCATTATCAGTTCCTGAGATTCTCGTTTCTGGACAAGCATTACCAGTTTGTGGCTCTGCCGTTTGGCCTAGCTACAGCTCCAAGAATTTTTACAAAGGTTCTCGGTGCCCTGCTGTCTGTAATCAGAGAACAGGGTATTGTGGTATTTCCTTATTTGGACGATATCTTGGTACTTGCTCAGTCTTTACATTTAGCAGAATCTCATACGAATCGACTTGTGTTGTTTCTTCAAGATCATGGTTGGAGGATCAATTTACCAAAAAGTTCTTTGATTCCTCAGACAAGGGTAACCTTTCTGGGTTTCCAGATGGATTCAGTGTCCATGACTCTGTCTTTAACAGACAAGAGACGTCTAAAGTTGATTACAGCTTGTCGAAACCTTCAGTCACAATCATTCCCTTCGGTAGCCTTATGCATGGAAATTCTAGGTCTTATGACTGCTGCATCGGACGCGATCCCCTTTGCTCGTTTTCACATGCGACCTCTTCAGCTCTGTATGCTGAAGCAATGGTGCAAGGATTACACGAAGATATCTCAATTAATATCTTTAAAACCGATTGTTCGACACTCTCTAACATGGTGGACAGATCACCATCGTTTAATTCAGGGGGCTTCTTTTGTGCTTCCGACCTGGACTGTAATTTCAACAGATGCAAGTCTCACAGGTTGGGGAGCTGTGTGGGGATCTCTGACGGCACAAGGAGTTTGGGAATCTCAGGAGGTGAGATTACCGATCAATATTTTGGAACTCCGTGCAATTTTCAGAGCTCTTCAGTTTTGGCCTCTTCTGAAGAGAGAATCGTTCATTTGTTTTCAGACAGACAATGTCACAACTGTGGCATACATCAATCATCAAGGAGGGACTCACAGTCCTCTGGCTATGAAAGAAGTATCTCGAATTTTGGTTTGGGCGGAATCCAGCTCCTGTCTAATCTCTGCGGTTCATATCCCAGGTGTAGACAATTGGGAAGCGGATTATCTCAGTCGCCAAACGTTGCATCCGGGCGAATGGTCTCTTCACCCAGAGGTATTTCTTCAGATTGTTCAAATGTGGGAACTTCCAGAAATAGATCTGATGGCGTCCCATCTAAACAAGAAACTTCCCAGGTATCTGTCCAGATCCCGGGATCCTCAGGCGGAGGCAGTGGATGCATTATCACTTCCTTGGAAGTATCATCCTGCCTATATCTTTCCGCCTCTAGTTCTTCTTCCAAGAGTAATCTCCAAGATTCTGAAGGAATGCTCGTTTGTTCTGCTGGTAGCTCCGGCATGGCCTCACAGGTTTTGGTATGCGGATCTTGTCCGGATGGCCTCTTGCCAACCGTGGACTCTTCCGTTAAGACCAGACCTTCTGTCACAAGGTCCTTTTTTCCATCAGGATCTGAAATCCTTAAATTTAAAGGTATGGAGATTGAACGCTTGATTCTTGGTCAAAGAGGTTTCTCTGACTCTGTGATTAATACTATGTTACAGGCTCGTAAATCTGTATCTCGAGAGATATATTATAGAGTCTGGAAGACTTATATTTCTTGGTGTCTTTCTCATCATTTTTCCTGGCATTCTTTTAGAATACCGAGAATTTTACAGTTCCTTCAGGATGGTTTAGATAAGGGTTTGTCCGCAAGTTCTTTGAAAGGACAAATCTCTGCTCTTTCTGTTCTTTTTCACAGAAAGATTGCTATTCTTCCTGATATTCATTGTTTTGTACAAGCTTTGGTTCGTATAAAACCTGTCATTAAGTCAATTTCTCCTCCTTGGAGTTTGAATCTGGTTCTGGGAGCTCTTCAAGCTCCTCCGTTTGAACCTATGCATTCATTGGACATTAAATTACTTTCTTGGAAAGTTTTGTTCCTTTTGGCCATCTCTTCTGCCAGAAGAGTTTCTGAATTATCTGCTCTTTCTTGTGAGTCTCCTTTTCTGATTTTTCATCAGGATAAGGCGGTGTTGCGAACTTCTTTTGAATTTTTACCTAAAGTTGTGAATTCCAACAACATTAGTAGAGAAATTGTGGTTCCTTCATTATGTCCTAATCCTAAGAATTCTAAGGAGAAATCGTTGCATTCTTTGGATGTTGTTAGAGCTTTGAAATATTATGTTGAAGCTACGAAATCTTTTCGTAAGACTTCTAGTCTATTTGTTATCTTTTCCGGTTCTAGAAAAGGCCAGAAAGCTTCTGCCATTTCTTTGGCATCTTGGTTGAAATCTTTAATTCATCTTGCCTATGTTGAGTCGGGTAAAACTCCGCCTCAGAGAATTACAGCTCATTCTACTAGGTCAGTTTCTACTTCCTGGGCGTTTAGGAATGAAGCTTCGGTTGACCAGATCTGCAAAGCAGCAACTTGGTCCTCTTTGCATACTTTTACTAAATTCTACCATTTTGATGTATTTTCTTCTTCTGAAGCAGTTTTTGGTAGAAAAGTACTTCAGGCAGCGGTTTCAGTTTGAATCTTCTGCTTATGTTTTTCGTTAAACTTTATTTTGGGTGTGGATTTTTTTCAGCAGGAATTGGCTGTCTTTATTTTATCCCTCCCTCTCTAGTGACTCTTGTGTGGAAAGATCCACATCTTGGGTAGTCATTATCCCATACGTCACTAGCTCATGGACTCTTGCTAATTACATGAAAGAAAACATAATTTATGTAAGAACTTACCTGATAAATTCATTTCTTTCATATTAGCAAGAGTCCATGAGGCCCGCCCTTTTTTGGGTGGTTATGATTTTGTATAAAGCACAATTATTCCAATTCCTTATTTTATATGCTTTCGCACTTTTTTAATCACCCCACTTCTTGGCTATTCGTTAAACTGAATTGTGGGTGTGGTGAGGGGTGTATTTATAGGCATTTTGAGGTTTGGGAAACTTTGCCCCTCCTGGTAGGAATGTATATCCCATACGTCACTAGCTCATGGACTCTTGCTAATATGAAAGAAATGAATTTATCAGGTAAGTTCTTACATAAATTATGTTATTTACTTTAGTGTGAAGGCATAAAGTGTAAAACGTAGTGACCCTTTGTTGTATTTGCAGCAGAAATAGCAAGGTTCTTATGCCACTTTACAGATCACTAGTAAGGCCTCATCTGGAATATTATGCACAGTTCTGGGGACCACATCTCCAGGAGGATATAAATAAACTAGAAACTGTTCAAGGAGGGTTTCTACAGTAAATGGTACACAGTCTAAAATATAAAACGTACAAAGAACGACTTTCTGATCTAAATTTGTATAGTTTAGAGGAGAGAAGGGAAAGAGGTGACATGATAGAAACCTTCAAATATATTAAGGGACTTGATAAAGTGGAAGCTGAAAGCATTTTCTACAAAAAAAGAAATAACAAAACAAGTGGTCACAATCTTAAGTTAGAGGGTAGCAGATTGAGGAGAAATGTGAGGAAAAATGTTTTTTTTTAACAGAAAGGGTGGTGGATTTATGGAATAAACACAAATACTAAAATAAAAAAAAATGCCTGGGACATGCAAAAGGCTATCCTATGGAATAAGTAATATAGGTAGACTTGATAGGCCTTTTGGTTGTTATCTGTGTTTCTGTGTTTGATGTTCCACAATTTCGCAAACCATGTAGGTTTCCCAGCACTGGATTTATATGGCCTCTTTATGAGCTATGTACCTATTTCAAATAACTACCTGTACTGTGAGGAGACCCTAGTATGCCCCCCCTGCACAACTCTGTTCCAATTGTCTAGGTGGTGTTCTTAAAACCAAAAAGGGAACAAAGAATTGTAGCTGATCTAAAAAGTTTAGTGTCTCTGAGCCGTGTACCTCTCAGGACTTAGTTGTCCAGGAGATGCCTACCCTCACTCCTAAACCTGGTTTTAACCCTCTTTCACATGCAGTTCCCCACGACATTCCTAATCCTCCTACTGGAGGGGGATTTTTTCATGCAGACTTTACTACGTGGTTACAATCTGCTGTGTCCGCGGCCTTTAGTGCCTTGCCTGCCTCTGGAAAAGAGAAAAGTTAAACATAACTCTACAAACCTAGCTCTCCCAGCTCTCTGAGGATGAATTAACCTCGGTAGTGTCTGAGGGAGAGCTGTCGGAGTCAGAAATTTCTGATGTTAAGACGGTTCCTTTTAGATTTAAGATTGAACATCTGCAATTCCTTTTAAAGGAAGTCTTATCTACCTTAGAGGTTCCTAAATCAAATCTTCCAGAGGAATCAATAATTCAGAAACTAGATAGTTTATGAGGATAGGAAGGCTCCACAGACCTTCCCGGTCCCAGTTCGCATGGCGAAGATTATTTCTTCTAAATGGGAGAGGATTGGAACTCCATTCTCTCCTTCTACTTTAAAAAAATTATTTCCAGTTCCCGAGGCTCATCTGGAGTTGGGTTCCATCCCTAAGGTGGATGGAGCCATTTTTACTCTCGCCAAGCACACTACTATTCCCCTAGAGGATCTCTCTTCTTTTAGGGAACCTATGGACAAAAATTGGAGAGTTATTTAAGGAAGATGTTTCAGCACATGGGATATCTTTTTCAGCCTGCAGCAGCGGTCGCCGCGGTTGCAGGGGCAGATACTTATTGGTGTGACTCTCTATTTGAGCTTATTGAAGTTGAATCCCCACTTGAGGAGATTCAAGATAGAATTAAGGCTCTGAGAATTGCAACTTATTTTATCTGTGATGCAAACATGCAGATTATTCGACTGAACACCAAGGGTTCAGGTTTTGCGGTCCTAGCTCGCAGGGCCCTCTGGTTAAAGTCTTGGTCAGCAGATATGACTTCTAAATCTAGACTTCTTTCTCTTCCATTTAAGGGGAAGATTTCCTCCCATAAGGCAGGCAGAGTCCACGACTTCATTCCTTACTGTTGGGAAATACAACACATGGCCACCAGGATGCGGCAAAGACACCCCAGCCAAAGGCTTAAATATCCCTCCCACTTCCCCTATCCCCCAGTCATTCTTTGCCTTTTGTCACTATAGGAGGTGACAGAGAAGTGTCAGAATATTTTGGATAGTCCTGTAATGGACTTCCCTTCAAGAAAGGACTGGAGTTTTTAAGTGATCATGTTAACCTCTCAGTGAGAGTATTGATGAAAGAAGTTAGTCTGTAGATGCAGGGAAAGTTTTTCTGCAGACCCATCATCGTCTAACAGCTCTTGAGCAATCAGTGTTGACGAGTTTCACTGCTTGCAGTTACATACTCAAGTCCATGTCAGAAGTGTCGCTGCAAGACTGTCACACTTGAGAGGCCTGTTCCACAGCATGGATCCTGGAGGTATGACCGTTTTATATTTACACCTTTGCTATACAGGGTCACAGTGTGGCTCCTTTATGCCTCGATAGGATCAAGGGTTAATATCTTCTTCAGGGAGATTATTTGAACAGATAGGGGTTATTTATAACTGCTTTAATGTGAGAGTTTTTGGGGCTCATAGACTGTGTGCTTTTGGCTTGAAACAGGTTTCACTTTAGTTTTTGAGTGTTGCGCAGCTCATAATAGCTTAGTGCCTTTTTCATAGCAGGGGAAGTCCTGTCCTATGCTCCACGTGACCAGGTGCGGTCTTTTCAATTCCTTCGATCCTGCTGCAGACATCACTCCTAAGGAGAGCGTTCTCACTGTTATCTGTCTGGGTCTAGGAGGTGGTGAGTGCCCCAGCGATTGGGATTATAAAGGTGTAGTTTTTTTAATAAAAGCGTTTACTTTTTGCCTCTCCTTCTGTAAATATATCTTAGCTATGGAGGACTCTGATACTACATTTAGGAGGTTCCGCTCATTCTGTACTGATTAATAATTCCTGTTTATATTGTGAGGAGGCTGTGGTTTGCCCGCACTGATCTAAAGTCTAAGAAGGGAGACAAGCCTGAGCCGTCTACCTCTCAGGAATCTGGGTCCCGAGAGATTACTAACCTTTCTACACTTCCCGCTCCTCATGCAGTTTCCCGCGGCTCATCTAATCCTCCATCTGGAGTTTTTTTTTTTTCTGGCTGACTTTTCCGTGCAGTTACACTCAGCGGTGTCTGCAGCCCTGAGTGCCTTATCTCACTCTAACAAACGCAAGAGAGAGGTTAAAGTGAAGGTAAACTTTGGTGAATGAAAGCCCGTTTTTTAAAAATACTATTAAAAACAGGGGCACTTTCATTCATCAAAGTTTACAAAGCAGCCGTTTTGATTAAAAACGTAATCGGCTTCCTCCAATCACGGCTTTCCCCCCAGGGTAGTCATTGCCTGAGGCCATGCTGTGATTGGAGGAAGCTGGATTAGTCATTGCTGATGTGTGAAGAGAAGATTTCCAGGAAGGGGAAGCTGCTCTGGCTGTGAAAAGAAAAAAAGGTAAGTTTTTAATCAAAACGGCTGCTTTGTAAACTTTGATGAATGAAAGTGCCCCTGTTTTTAATAGTATTTATAAAAAATGGGCTTTCATTCATCAAAGTTTACCTTCACTTTAAACATAGTTCTCCTGACCTAGAGTCATCTAAATATTTGTCGGATTTAGCTACTATGTCCCAGCTATTTGAGGATGAGTTAACCTCTGTAGCTTCAGAGGGTGAACTTTCTGAGTCGGAGACTTCAGTTTCTAAACCTCCTTCAACGGAGGAACCCTCCTTTAGATTTAAAATTGTGCATCTGCGTTTTTTTTATTAAAGGAGGTTCTGTCTACGCTAGAGATTCCAGAGGCTACACTCCCTGAGGAACCTAAGATCCCTAAATTAGACAGGGTTTATGACGACAGAAGGGTCCTGTGCCAGTTAAGATGGCGAACATTATTAGTAAAGAATAGGAAAGAATAGGAACTTCTTTTTCCCCCTCGTCTACTTTAAAAAAAATATTCCTGGTCCCTGACTCTCAATTAGATTTATGGGGCTCCATCCCTAAGGTGGATGGTACTATTTCTATGCTGGCTAAGCAAACTGCTATCCCTCTGGAGGATAGTTCTTATTTTAGCCTATGGATAAGAAAATGGAAACCTTTCTGGGGAAGATGTTTCAAGATACAGGGTTTTTATTTCAACCGGCGGCAGCTGGAGCGGCTACCTACTGGTGCGACACTCTGTTGGAGCTCATCGAGGTAGGGACTCCCCTCGAGGATATTCAGGAGAGAATTAAGTCTCTGAGAATTTCTAACTCCTTCATCTGTGACGCAAATATGCAGATTATTCGCATAAATGCAAAGGCTGCTGGCTTTGCGGTCCTAGCCCGCCGGGCTCTCTGGTTGAAGTCTTGGTCTGCGGAAATTACTTCTAAATTCAGACTCCTTTCTCTTCCTTTCAAGGGGAAGATTTTATTCGGTCCACGGCTGGACTCCATTATTTCTACGGTTACCGGAGGGAAGGGTGCCTTCCTACTGCAGGATAAGAAAAATAGGCCTAAGGGACGGCAGTTGTCTAATTTCCTTTCCTTTCGTTCTGAGAAATCACAATGACAGCAATCTGCATCCAAGTCTGAGCAGCCCAAGAGTACTTGGAAGCCGGCTCAGTCCTGGAATAAGTCTAAACAAACTAAGAAGCCCACCAAGAACAAATCGGGATGAAGTGGTGGCCCCTGATCCGGGATCGGATCGAGTAGGGTGCAGACTGTCTCTTTTTTCAGACACTTGATTCCAGGATGTACAGTATCCTTGGGTCCTGGAGGTTTTATCTCAAGGATACAGGATAGGATTCAAGTCTCATCTGCCCAGGGGCAGATTCCTACTCTCCAGTCTGTCTACAAGACCAGAAAAGTTGCGTACAGGATTTCTCCTCTCTAGGAGTAATTGTCCCGGTACCTACAGCAGAAAGAGGTTTGGAGTTTTATTCAAACCTTTTTCGTGGTTTCAAAGAAGAAGGGAACTTTTTGTCCATTTCTGGACCTAATGTGCCTAAACAAGTTTCTTAATGTTCCCTCTTTCAAGATGGAGACAATACGGTCAATCCTCCCTTTAGTTCAGGAAGGACAGTTTCTGACCACAATAGACCTGAAGGATGCATACCTTCAAGTCCCGATACACATGGAACATTTTCAGTTCCTGAGGTTTGCCTTTCTGGAACATCACTTCCAGTTCATAGCTCTTCCGTTTGGCCTAGCTACGGCTCCAAGGATATTTTCAAAGGTTCTGGGGGCTCTTCTAGCCATTGCCAAAACACAAGGTATTGCAGTAGCGCCTTACCTGGACTATATCTTGGTACAGGCACCATCTTTTCATCTAGCAGAAGAACATTTGGAGTCCCTTCTCAATCTTCAACAATCACATGTATGGAAGATAAACTTGGAAAAGAGTTCTCTTACTCCAAGTACAAGGGTGAATTTCCTAGGGACAATAATAGACAAGCTAACTTCTGCCTCCTTGAGACCCTCAGTGTATGGAGGTGATCGGACTCATGGTGTCCTGTATGGACATCATTCCTTTTGCCAGATTCCATCACAGACCCTTACAACTATGCAAGCTGAGACAATGGAACGGCGACCATTCAGATCGGTCTCAACAGATCGTGCTAGACAACCTGTTGAGAGACTCGAATCTGTAAGATCCGTGCTTTTAGCGCTAACCTTTTTTTTCTACGTGCCCTCAGAATAGGGCCTGCCTATTTTTTTTTTTTTGTTCCCTCTCGTTATTCATTCAGTGTCCCCTGGAGCTTGGGTATAGGTTTCGCAACAGTAAGGAATGAAGTTGTAGACTCTCCCTGCCTTATGAAAGGAAAACATAATTCATGCTTACCAGATAAATTCCTTTCCTTCCTGGCAGGGAGAGTCTGACCCATCTGTAATTTATTTTTTGATGGGCGGCTCCCTTTTTATATTATTTCTTCTGGCACCTTTATACCCTGATGTTTCTCCTACTTTTCCTTGTTTCCTTGGCAGAATGACTGGGGGATAGGGGAAGTGGGAGGGATATTTAAGCCTTTGGCTCCTGGTGGCCAGATGTTGTATTTCCCAACAATAAGGACTGAAGTAGTGGACTCTCCCTGCCAGGAAGGAAAGGAATTTATCTAGTAAGCATCAATTATGTTTTCATTTGGTCCAGGACTGGACTTCATAATTTCTACTGTTACCGCGGGCAAAGGAACCTTCCTTCCCCAGGACCAAAAGAACAGATCTAAGGGACATCAGTCTTCCAATTTTCATTCCTTTCATTCAGAGAAGTCAATCTTCTTCCAAGCCCTACAGTCCAAGGGTACTTGAAAACCTCCCCAGACTTGGAACAAGTCTAAACAGACTAAGAAACATACAGATAACAAATCTGCATGAAAGGAGGGTCCCCGGATTTTTTTTTCTCGGGCGTCTGCTTTCAGGATGTACAGGATCCTTGGGTGTTAGATGTTGTATATCAAGGATACAGAATAGGATTCAAATCTCATCCTCCCAGGGGCAGGTTCCTCCTCTCCAGGATATCTTCAAGACCAGAGAAGACGGACAGCATTTTTAGATTGCGTACGGTATCTATCTTCCTTCGGAGTAATAATCCCGGTACCCGCCTTGGAAAGATAACTAGGGTTCTGTTCCAACTTTTTTTGTGGTTCCCAAGAAAGAGGTAATGTTCAGACCATTTTTAGACTTAGTGTCCCAACAAATTTCTCAGAATCCCTTCCTTCAAGATGGAAACCATCAGATCGATTCTCCCTTTAATACAGGAGGGACAATTCATGACTTCAATAGATCTGAAGGACGCATAACTTCATGTTGCCCGATTCGTCAGTATCACTTTCGGTTCCTGAGATTTGCATAAACCAATATATCATCCAGCTAAGGGGCTACCGCAATACCCTGTGATCTGGTTATGGCGGAGCCATGGAGCGTGGAGGATCCTCTTCATACGATCTCCGCCGTACACTGAATAGTGAATTCAAGGTACGCGATTAAAGATGTCGTCCCTTGAATTCCTATTGGCTGATTTGATTTTTCCAGTGAAGTTTTATTGGCTATTCAAATCCAGGGTCGCCAGTCTTCAGCTCCACTCTGTGCAGGATGTTCCTGGAAGAAGAGGAGGTTGCGCTTGGAAGAAGACTTCACCACCTCAAACAGGACATTCTCCGCCGAACTTCAGGAACCGTGAGTACCAACCTGGGGGTTAGATTTAGGATTTTTTAAGGGTTTTTTGGGGGGATTTGTTTTATTTAGATTAGGGATGGGCAGAAAAAGAGCTAAATGCACTTTTTTTATTTTCTGTAATGTTAGCTTTTTTTTATATTTTGTAAACTTATTTTTTTGTTGTTGTAACTTTAGAATGTATTAGTTTAGGTAATATGGTTTATTTAATGGGTTGTTAAGTTAGGGGGTGTTAGGTTAGGGTGTGTTAGGTTAGTGTACTGTACTTAGTTATTTAAATAGTTATTTGCGTTGTGGGTTTTGGCAGTTTAAAGGGTTAAACAGTTAAATAGGTTTATTGCGATGTAGGGGTTTTGTGGTTTAGGGGTTAATAGGGTAAATAGTTTTTTTTTTGCGATGTAGGGGTTAATAGGGTAAATAGGTTTATTGCAATGTAGGGGTTTTGCGGTTTAGGGGTTAATAGGGTAAATAGGTTTTTTGCGATGTAGGGGTTTTGCGGTTTAGGGGTTAATAGGGTAAATAGGTTTATTGCAATGTGGGATTTTTGCGGTTTAGGGGTTAATAGGGTAAATAAAATGTTGTATATAAAGAAATATACTTAACTTAGATATAATTTAAAGAGAAGATTTTTTTTATTTATTTAGGACAGTAGTTTGTCCAATTAGAGTGTGGCTATATCTGTAGTTTATTATATAGAAAATGTTTTTGATATATTTAAGATAGTAGTCCATTAAAATTATAGTATTGCTACACCTGTACCTTAAATATTTATATAAAAGAAGAGTTAAAAAATAAGTTTGTTTCTACACCTGTAGCTTAAAAAATAATCAGACTGCCCTCTGGTCAGGCTTATTGACATATAAAAGAGTTTCAAAATGTATTTCAGTGCTTTGATTATTTCTTTTTCTAAATGGATGTTCCTGTGTTAAATAAACAGACTTGTGTGTATCCCTTTAATGGAAGAGCTCTTGGATAAAGGACAGTACAGCCATAATTAAACGTTCTTGATTTAGACAGAGCATGTGATTTTAAACAACTTTTCAATATTTCTATTATCAAATTTACTTTGTTCTTTTGGAATTTTTGTTAATAAGTAAACCTAGGTAGGCTCACAGGAGCTCAGGAGCGTGCACGTATCTTTAGCACTCTATGGCAGCTGTGGTTGTAACAATGTATGAAGTCATTGTATACAGTATTTCCAACTGCTAAAGTCTTTGGGGCCGATTTATCAAGGGCCGAATGGCCCCTGTTTTCGCACGAGTCTTAAGACCGCTGCTCCTTAACTAGTCCGCTGCCTCTGAGCCTGTGGACACCAATCCGCCCGATCCTATACGATCGGGTTGATTGACACGCCCTGGAACTGGTTGTGCAATGTTAAATGCTGACAGAGTATGCTGTCGGCATTCAGCGATGTCTGTCGGAAATGATATGCTGAGCGGATCATGTCAGACAGACACTTGGTAAATCGGCCCCCATGAGTTTACCTAGGTTTACAATTTAACAAAGGATACCAAAAGAATTAATCAAATTTGAGAATAGAAGTAAATTAGAAATTGTATTTAAAATTGCACGCTCTGTCTGAATTATGATAGTTTAATTTTTACATTACTTTTTTAGATGAAGAGGTTTTATTTCAAATGTTTCCGCTATAGGTGGATGTTAATCAGATAATCAGAAATTAATTTTTACACATAGTCCAGGTGTGCAGGAATTGGTAATAAGATAAGTGGTTACAAATCATAAGATTGTCATTTTTCACCAACCTGACATTGTCTCCTGGTCATGTTAAGCTGGAATGCCAATATGTATTTCTTCTTGTTTTTTTTTTTATACATATCTGGGATGCCTTGAACAACTCAGACAAGTTTATACAGAGTTCTGTAACCGCACTGCACATTTAGGTGTGTGTGTGTGTGTGTTTTTAAGAAGATATGTAGACTATTGATCTATATGTGTTTTTGAGTGTGTGCATTAATGTTTGTTGAGAAGCTGATACAAAAGAGGGGAGTGCTACAAAAGTCTGAATCTAAGTTAATTTCACTGTCTTAACATTAAAAACGATCTGTGATCTTTCTTTATTTGATATATTGTGAATACTGTGTTTGGGTGCTGTTACCTTAGCAAGAAAAAAAAAACTTTACTGGAACTAGAAAGTGCCTTTAGGGATATGCAGCATATTAATGAATAATGATATTAAATTTTGTTTTCTGAGTTTGTCTTTAACCCCTTAAGTGAGAATGACGACCAGTGGTCATTTTCTGCACAATGTATTTAGCGCAGATGATAATCACGTCGTCCTCCCGGGGGTTGAGTGCTTTCAGAGCTTATTGCGATCTGTGCACTATCCCTGCATCTCTGTTGGTCTAGAGCTCTGGTATTCGCCTGCGGAATACAGGGATGCAGGTGACGTCACCAAGACTCCTGGAGTGCTGGGAATGACAACAGGGAATTAGGGAGTTTGATGGAGGGCTTGGTATTCAAATCCCTTGATCTCAGCTCCCTTAAGACTTAGAAACCCAAAGACCCACCATATGAAAGCTAATTGCATGTTCACTTAACATATATACCCAAACAGGCCATCAAAAACTTCTCAAGACCGCCAAGGCCCCTTGTTGTAATGCATCAGCCCCTCTTAAAAAATAAAGCCCCTATATAAGTTTTAAAAGCCACTGTGGTAATAAATGTGCATTTATTTGCATAGAGGCTCATTGGATCTCCTATGTGCAGATCAAATCTACATAGCTATACTGAAAGCCCCTTATTTATATATGGATAACCGCTTCTTTTTACTATAGAGTTAAGGAACAAAATAACACATACAGTATTGTTCATATTTCATAAACAGATTTCAGTGAGTGACCCACACAAATTATATATTGATTTCTTTCATATAGGGTGTGAGAGTCCATGATCCATTATTCCTGGGAATTACTTTTTCTTATCAATAAGATTCTCAAACTCCAAGAGCTCTATAATAACCCTCCCTCCTCACATGTACCTCAGTCTTTACTTTGCCTCAACTGGAGGTGGTCAAAGAATGAAGATTTGTATTTGATTCTTCAGAGAAAGGGGTTTTCAGTTTAGGGTGAGGCCCGGGTTCCCATCAGTACAGTGCTTGTCAGAGGGATGTATATGGGGTATGGTTTAAGCTCCCTTTTCACCTCATGGGAAATCTATCACATACCCTTCATAATTGGTTGCAGGGACTTGTCTTTTGCCTCCTTCTAAAGATCTACTCCTATTCTACCTCTGTGATATGTCTCAGTAATGGTTTGGCAGTGTACTGGTTGCTTGTTGGTTACAAAATGGCAGCTCCCATTGTTTTATAGACATTAAAACTTTACACTTATTTTGTCAATATTTAAACATCTGATTCGACTTTGCAAAATACATCTCTGTTATTCTCAGACTAATCTTTTCTTTGAATGCTTCATTCTATCTAGCATTTATTTAGTGTTTAATTTCCCTTTAATGGGACTTTGTGGCTCTAAAAACATTTTTTATTTTTTTGTTATATATCCCTAAAGCTGTGGTGAGAGGCAGGTTCAAACCTTTATGCATTCTATAATTATAAAGTTGAGATGTTGTGGGGGAGCTATTTTCTGTGAAATGTTTAACAAGCCGGTTTAATTTCTTTTTTGACACCCTTTATATGGATGAATCCAGATAACAAAGAAATGTCTGAACCTGATTGGCCTAAAGTTCTGTTATTGTTAATGTGTCTTGACCGTGAAGGGTCCCAAAGAGTTGGACTTGAATGTGGTGGTTAATTCTGGGTGAATAGTTTTATATGTCTTTTGCTAACTGTATAATTGAGTGATTCTTGAGTGTAATTAGGGAATTTACCCTCTGATTAGGAGATACCTTTATGGCCAAAAGTATGTTGAGACCTGGCCATCACACCCATAAGAGCTTTTATGACATTCCATTTGAAAACCAATGGCATCCCTTTGCACCTATTACAGCCGCCACTCTTCTTGAAAGGTTTTCCACAAGATTTTGAAGTCTCTAGGAATTTGTACTCATTAAGCCAAAAAAAAAAAACATTTGAGGTTACACACTGATGTTGGACAAAAAGTCATGGCTTGTAATTGATGTTCCAATTCATCCAAAAAGTGTTTGATGATGTTGAGGTCATGGCTCTGTGCAGGCACTTCAGTGTATCAACACGAAACTCATCAAACCATGTCTTCACTGACCTCACTTTGTGCATATGGGCACAGTCATCCTGGAACAGGAAATTGCCTTCCCCAAACTTGCTGGGCCTATAGCTCTTATCTGCCATCAATATAAACTGTTACCACAAAGTTGGAAGCCCCTATTTTGTCTAAAATGTCTTTGTATCCTGTAGAATTAAGATGACATCATTGAGGGCATAGCTCAAATACTGAAAAACAACCCCAGACCATTATCCCTCCTCTACCAAACTTTACAGTGGGCACTATGCATTCTGGTAGGTGTAGTGTTCTCTGCCAGATAGTGAAGTGTGATTCATCACTCCAGAGTTCATAGGTGGCACGTTTTACACTGCTCCAGCTAATGCCTGACATTGTGCATGTTAATGTGAGTCTTGTGTACAGCAGCTCAGCCATGAAAACACATTTTCTGAGCTCCCAACTTACAGTTCTTGTACTGATGTTGCTTCCAGAGGTAGTTTGTAACTCTATAGTGAGAGATGCGAGAGATAAGACAATGTTCACACTATACGTGATTCAGCTGTTCTGCTTTGTGAGTTTGCGTGGTCTACCACTTTGTGGCTGGTCTAGATGTGCCTGGATACTTGCACTTTAAAATAATAGCACTTGCAGTTTACAGGGGCAGATATTTCACAAACCAACTAGTGGCTCTTCAGTACAACCCATAATACTGCAAATGCTTTTCTATGGAGATTTCATCTCTATGCATTGGATTGTATGCACCTGTTAGCAATGGGTGTGTCTGAAACACCTGAACTCAATAATTAGTACGGGTGTCCACATGCTTTTGGCCATAGAGAGTATAATTATCTATATTTTTTTTTTTACTTTTGCTGAAAATGTGTTTTTCATATGGATATAGTTTGTACTATTCCTGCTTTATAGTGCTGTTTATTTTTCCA